>NC_056725.1:796908974-797006111 GCF_019279795.1 Protopterus annectens
ATTTTTGGAAGTAAAACACTTGTCTTTATTAATAAACTGACAAAAATTACAGTGTCCACAAGAATAGCAGCCTATTAATCTCTGTCCATCCAAACTAGACTGATGCTTCCCTTTTACAATAGTGCAAGTCTTTTTATAATGATTAAACTAGACAGCCATCATTTTACCTTTTCTATAAGAAAAAAAGCATTTGGGAGGTATAAGTTCCTTAAGTCTGTCATCCATAAGCAAGATGTCCCAATGTTTATGTATTAATTTCATAATAAATTTCGTATTGTCCCCAAAATTGGTGATAAACCTAATAGGTTACCGTACATTCTTATGTTTCACCTGATATTTTAACAAGAATGATCTTAAAACCTGATTTGTTGATGTGAGAGCCTTATTAACAACATTTAAAGAGTACCCTCTATCACAAAACCTCCAAACCAGATCTTGTTCATGATATTTTAACTCTTGAGTGGATGACCATATCCTTCTAAGCCTCAGAAATTGTGACGTAGGGATATTATTAATAATGTGTTTGGAATGACAGCTGGTGGCATGCAATAACCTAAATACAGAGCTTGGCAAGGTACCATCATGCAATACCATGACTTGCACATCCAAAAAAAAGTAATAGTCTTAGGATGATGATTTACTGTAAATTGGATACACCACTTATTCTCATTTAAATAATCAACAAATTCCTGTAAGTAAACTGAATCCGACCTCCACACCAACTAGTAGTCATCCAGATATCTTCGCCAGTTAGCCATAGAAACCAAAAGTATATTGTGAGAATCATCATAAATAATCTGTTCTTCCACATACCCCATGGACAGAAAGAGATATATTGGTGCAAATGACACCCCCATGGCAGTTCCCTTTAGTTGTAAATAGCATTGATTACCAAAATAAAATATTTTTTTGGTAAGGACATGTTCGGTTAAGCAAAGTAAAAATGTATTAAATCCTGGACAGTACAAAACTGCCCTGTTCAACCAAAACTCAAGTGCCAATAAACCTGCCCATTGAGGAATGTTTGTGTAAATGGCAGAAACATCCAGGGTACATAATAACCAACCCTCGTCAATTTGCATATACTATATTAAGAAATTCAGTTGTATCCTGGATGCAAGAACACACATATTTCAATAGTGGCTTAAGATACCTTGTTAAAAAAAAAAAAAAAAAACAGAAAGAGGTTCTGTCAATGAACCCTTACCCAATACAATGGGTCTGCCTTGGGGCTTCTCCAAATTTTTATGAATTTTGGCTAACATTTAAAATATTTGTCTAACTGGATCTGGAACAGTAAGATGGTATACTGTCTCTTTAGATATAATACCTTCCTCTAATGCTGTTTGTAGAAACATATGTATGTCTTTCTTAAACACAGTTGTAAGATTAAAACACATCTCCTGGTAAATTCTATGATCAGATAGCTGATAGCCTCATTATAGTACATATCCCAGTTACTGACAACCACTGCACCCCCTTTGTCTGCCTTATTGATGACTATTCCTTTATTCTGACTTAACTTATATAAAGCCTGTCACTGTAATCCAGGCAAATTACTTTTATTAATGTTCCTATTTGAATTATATGAAAAATGTAAATATTTCAGAACTAAACTTTGAAAAATCTCAAAACTTTTATTAATGGGTGGCATAAAGGAGGATGATCTAAATCTAAACCCATAGGAAGTCAAATCTGCAGATTGTTGTTGATCGAAGAACAGCCTTAAATTCAAAGTTCTACAGAAAGACATAGCATCTTGAGTAAAAGTATATTCAGACACAGAATAATAAGGAATAAAACCTAATCCTTTCTTTAGCAATGCACTTTCAGCTTGTGATAACTGTAAAGAAAAAATATTGTGTACATTCTGATCTACATTTACTTCTGTACCATCATCTGTAGTATTGTGTCTAAACTTGCCCCCCCCCCCAGCTTTATGTTTACATCCACCCCTTCTAGTTTCCCTAAAGGAGCATGAGTATTCATCTTCTTTGTTAAGGGAGACTGTGAGAGTGTTGATATTTCAGTAGTTGTTGCAGAAGAAAATTCATTTGCAGAAGTATCTGATGAAACATTAGTTTTTTTCAAGACAGATCTCTTTCTCTTATGTTTAAAAGCCCCAGAAGTTGGAGTTTTATTTTCAAAAATTTGCACTGTTTTCTTATATTCAAAAGGTTTACCCACTGAGAAATCCTTTACATATCTTTTAAAATTTCAATCATTCGAGACTTCAAATCTTTTTCCACCAATATTAAATTCTGAGATAATATTGAGGTCTGCTCAGAATAGACCACCTCTTGTTTATAAGGCTTAACAATGTTGCAAAACTCAATGATGGTGCTAGTAAGGCCTGTAATTTTTCTTTCATAAAAATAAATCAGAATCTTAACAAATGACATTAAGGCCATCTGCTGGGCTTCCTGCCATTTCTGAAGTAACAAATCATCTCTCCCCTTAACATAAGGTTGGATTCAAACTCGCAAACTTCTTGGAGTAATATCTTTGGAGAAATAGGCTTTAAAAAGCCTTAAATGCCACACATGCATTTTGAGTTCTTTCACGACTATAGATAAGCATTTGAAAATATCTACACATGAAGCTCTATCTGCCCCATCCTGTAATTGATTAACATCAACATCATTAGATAAATTAAAAACATTTAAATCATATCTGCCAACAGGCCTTCCAAAAGTTTAATCAAATCCATGGTCAAATAACACATCTCGGTGTAATCACCCTATAATTTCAACATGGTTCACAATACAATATTATACAAATTATTATAAATGTGAATCTAAGCCCCTTTAGGTTAGAAACAACTTACAAAAGAGTACTACACTAATTATTATGAAACTAAACATATAAGCATGAAATATTTCTGAGCAAAAATTATATTGATGTTATTAAAGATGTGCAAATAACAGTCATGAACATATGCAATATTCCTATAAAGAATCACATATAAATTTCAATTATTTATAGAGTCCCAGCACTGTTCGGATAGCAGAACTCTACTAAGCCGCTGATACAGATTTGAATGTTTTTTTCAACCCACTTCCTTAATTAGTAAACAATTCTCAAATAATCTTCCAAACTGAGCGAAGTCCTTAATGATGTTAAGGTGTTTAGAATGCTGAAACATAGTTCAAAAACTACAATATATCAGCAAACATCTAATAACCTACCCGACCAATTATTTCACCTAAAGTGAAATAAAGGCCTCACAAACTTATTCTGCCTGCAAATAACTCACAACGTCACATCTCTCCCTCCCTTTGAAAACTCAAGCTATTTTTTCAAGTGACCCTGGAAAAACATTGTTTGAGAAAAATTAGCCTGTCTGAGAACACATTAACCTATACCCTGAGAATCGATCTGCATTGGAATTGCTGTAATTTGGACTGGGTAATACGGGGGGAGGGGGGTCCTCCCAAAGTCCCTTTAAGCTTTTGGAATGTCAGCTCATAGGATGAGGTCCACACTACCTTATTTGGCCTGTTTTTTCTTGTCAGGTCTGTGAGGTGAGCAGCTATTATACTGTAATTGGGAATGAACTTTCTCTACTACTCCACTTTCCCCAAGAATGTCCTCACCTACTTTTTGATAACAGCGGCAGACCATGCCTGAATAGCTTCCCCTTTGGCAGGTTCTGACCTGATCTTACCACTCCACACTCTATTTCCCAGGTAGGAGACCACTGCAATACCTACCTCACACGTAATGGGCTTAATGGTCAACCCCACCCATTGCAGTCTACCCAGGACCTCCCTGACATGCTGAGGCTTCATTTTGTTAACATAGTACAATTTGTGTTCCTGCCTCCTGCCAAGCAGGTTTACAATATAATTAACATCACTGACCATCCTTATCACTTTGAAGGGTCCCTCCCAAGCTGCCTGCAGCTTACTGTGTTTGACAGGAATGAGCACCAGAACCTGCTGTGCCACAGCATACTCTCTGACTCACAGATCCCTGTCATACCAGACCCTTTTCTGCTGTTGGGCTTCTGCCAGGTTCTTCTGGGCCAAGCCCATGAACTGTCTAAGCTTTGTCTTGAGGTTTAGGACATATGCCACAACAGACTCTTTGTAGGATTTGCATTCACCCTCCCACTCATCATGAATCAAAAGGCCCCCTCACCCTATGCCCATATAGCAACTCAAAGGGGGGAAAAATGTGGATTCCCGGGGTACCTCTCTGTATGCAAACAGTAGATGAAGCAAATATTTGTCCCACTCTCTCTTAAATTGGTCTGCAAATGCTTGTAGAATAGTCTTTAGTGTAGAGTTTAGCCTCTCTACAAGACCATTTGTCTGGGGATGGTAGGGAGTGGTCTTTAGGTGCTTCACCTCACAACACTTCCACAGACAAGCCAGCAGATTTGATATAAAATTGGCACCTCTATAAGTCACATTTCTCTCAGGAAACCTACCCTGCTGAAAATCTCAAACAAAGCATTTGCCACCTTCCCTTCCTTGATGGAGGACAGAGACATTGCCTCAGGGTATCTAGTAGCCTAATCTACTACCACCTGGATATATTTCTTCCTTGTGGAACTTGGGGTACTCAGAGGCCCTACAATATCCAGAGTAGCCCTCTGAAATGGCTCTTCAATCACAGGCAAAAGCATGAACAGAGCTTTGAACTTGTCTACTTCCTTGCAAACCTTTTTGCACTGCTCACAGGTCCTGCATTACCCTGTTACATCCCTTGCAATCCCATTCTAATAAATATTCTGCATAATATGACTCTTGGTATGCTTTACACCCATATGACCTGCAAAAGGAATGTCATGGGCTATGGCTAGAAGTGTCAGATGGTAGACTTTTGGCATTACGAACTGCTGTATTACCTCACCCTCTAGCCCAGCCTCAGGGGTCCACTCTCTGTTTAGTAACCCTTTATTCCAGTATACAGACTCTCCTTTTCCTTGACCATGAAGTGCATCTTTAGCTACCTCCCTCACGCCTTGTAAGGTAGGTTCCAAAAGCGGTGCGTGTCTCAACTCTACTTTTATGACCCTTCCCAGATCCCCTTCCACAGGAAGCCTAGTATTTTCTGACAAGCGTGCCTCCCTGTCAGCCTGGGTACTACCACTCACCTTTGTCCTTGCAGTCACTTTGGCCATGTTAATATCAGTACCTACCAACAGCTGTGGTTCACTTTCAGGCTCACTCCTGCAAGGTAACCCCCTCCCTGAAATAACCACATCACCAGCCGCAGCTTTAGGCATGGGGTCTGCCTGGGTTTCCCCAGGCTAGCAGACCTACCTGCCTGTCTCCAAGCCTGACTGCATGTAACTGCATGCATACAAGGTCCTACATTATCAGTATCTTTCCCTATTAAGACTTCTGCAGGGATATGCTCAAACATGCCTACCTGCTTGCTCCCTTTTCCACCCTCCTAGTCAAGGTGAACTCTGGCCAAAGGTATTTGGAATGGGGTCCCTCATAAAGCTCTAACTGGTGTGGAATGCCCAAGCTAGTACTGCTGTTCTTTAACCACTGCAGGCTTTACAGTGGTTATGTCAGAGGCTGTGTCTCTCTTATCAGTGGCCTGTTTTCCATCCATTAAGATAGGATACAAACTCCAGTGATAGTTTGGTACCTCAGTTGTCTCAAGACAACTTATCACTGGCAGGTGGCTATTCCCACTTGCTGGCTCCCTCACCTTTTGTTTCCCACCTTGCTTCAGTGGAAATTTGTATGCTACATGGCCCCACTAGTTACATTTAAAAATCTAACCACTGATCCTGGTCAGGTACTTGAACTAGTGTCTTCCCTTGTTACTAGTAGACTCTACTGGGGTGATTTAGGCTGCCCACCATGGGTTCCCGTATATCCATGTGCAGCACTGAGTATTCCCTTCTTGTGTAGTGATGCCTTGCTTGCTAAGTAAAGATCCCCTTTTTCCCCAGCTCATCTGCAGGGTTGCATTCTTGGTCTGCCAACCAGATTTTCATGTCCTCAGTCAAAGTGTTAAGGGCTTGTTCTTTCACCAAGAGGTCTGTCAGCCTTTCAAAGTGGTAACCTGACACCCACTCACCTACCTATGAAAGCAAGTGCTTAACTCAGCAATATAATCACATACACTTCCATCTACCTTGCGTCTATGCTCATGAAACTTTTTTCTGTAAGCTTCAGTTGTTTACTTAAAACAGTCTAGTAAACATTGTTTTACTCTAGCATAATTTAAAGAATCAGTATCAGACAATTTAGAAACAGCAGTTACAGTTTTACCATGGAGTAAGGTGGTCAGGAACCGTACCTAGAGCTCTTGGTCAACATTATACTGTTTACATACTCTTTCAAATATATGAATAAAACTATCAGTTATCCCCCTATGCAAATTGTAAAAGGAATTTACTGACCTTTATTGCTTCTAGGATCTGGTTATTCCCTTCCTTATTATCTCCATGATTCTGATGAAGAGTCAATATCTACCCCTCATGCTGTCTCTGATTTTCTTTTTCTTCAGGGTCCAGTTGTTGCAGTCTCACATTTTCTTCGATCTCCAAATGCTGCAGTCTCTCTTTTTCTTTGATCTCCAAATGCCACTGTCTCTCTTCAGTTCTCCAAACATTTGGCCTCCAGTTTATATTGACACTATTTCTTCCTTTCTTCAGCCTCCAAACTCCACAGTTTTCAATTTCTTTGATCTCCAAATGTTTGGCCTCCGGTTTAAGTCTCTTTAACTCCAGACAAATTATTAAGTCCTCTGAGAAAAAGGTGAACTGTTCTGTTTCCGAAGGCTGCACATCCCCATCACTGGACTGGCTATCTCCCTGGTTGTTGTAGCATGTTTCAGTTGCAATTAAGGCTTAAATCATATCCTCTTTAGTCAGGTTGGCATGCACCATCCTTTGGCTTCACACACCTTGGACAACTGATTCTTTGTCAGTTTGCTAAAATCCTCTGCTAACATCTTTGCCTGGCTTCTCTGACTAAACTAGCAAAAATAAATACAACTGTTGTGAAACTGAAATTCTGAATGTTTACTTTGTGGCTGTTGAAAGTACACACACCTTCTGTGACAACTGTTTACAAGCTACTGAAGTTCCAATAATATCCCACCACTCTGACACCAATATGTGATGGCCCCTCTTTACCATGGGCCAGTAATTAAGGAGCCTCAATCCTCACCCCTGACACCAGTGAGAGATGGTCACTAAGAACAGGAATGGATTTACACAGTATTTCAAATGCAGCTCTCTGCATCGAGTACAATTCCCCTCAAGAGCAAACAAGAAACTTGCTCCAGACCTGGGAATGGAGTCTCTGTTTCTCCAGATCCCAAACGAGACTCACCTGGAGTACTGTGTCCCATTTCTAAGTATTTGACACACACACACTTGAGTGCCTGATTTTTCATGCACACACACACACACACACACACACACACACACACACACACACACACACACACACGAAAGGCTGGCACAGATTCACCAGCTGTGTCCCCTCTCTCCAGTCTATAAGGTAGATTGCTGCCACCACTCAGATACTCTAAGGCTCTTACAAATGATAACCAGTTATATTGTGTCAAATTAATACTGATATAAATGGGAGAGTGTGACTGAAGCACCAAGGCTTATTGGAGTGGCCACACTGTCACTAAAATAAGCACAAGTACTCTCAAGGTGCTAAAAGTATTCTCTAAAAGACCAGCCACAATGAAAATGTATAAAATTATTTAATAATGGATAATAAAATAAAAAAAAGGAGAATATTTAATATTTAGTTACAATAATGCAAATTCTAAGTTAGTGTGGAAATCATACTCATTTTGGAGGGAAATGCATGCACACACCAAGTGGGCTGGAGTGAGATTAGAACCCCTACCTATCTAGGTCTGCAAACTATAAATCAGAGTACTCACATTACGCACTACAGCTGAAGTCTTATGTATATATATATATATATATATATATATATATATATATATATATATATATATATATATATATATATATATATATAGATAGATAGATATATATATATATATATATATATATATATATATATATAATATATGATATATATATATATATATATATATATATATATATATATATATATATATATATATATATATATATATATATATATATATATATATATATATATATATATATATATATATATATATATATATATATATATATATATATATATATATATATATATATATATATGTGTGTGTGTAAATAACAGAGTTTCAGTCACAGGAAATATAAAAATAACACAGTTGGAAAGAATCTCACAGATGCAGAAAAAAGAAAATAATGCTAAACTAATATCACTGTATTATTCCTAACTGAACTAAAGAGAAACTGTCCTTAGTTAACTCACTTAGTATTGCAAGGCAAGATGTACTGCTGAGATGTTCACTTCTACAAGGCAAGATGAGATACTACATACTGACTGAACTGTACAACTAACAACTGAACTGTGATAACTGACATAGATCTTTTATATCACGTTCCAAAGAAAAACAAAAACAAACAACAAACTACTAATGCCAGAGTTGCATCCTTTGAGTGGTTATAGAATGACATCACATCTAGTCACCTGACTCTGGCACAATTCGCCTTCAGAACTCTGTTAAGATTCTGTTGCAGCATTTTAACATAAGCAACTTTTACAATTACATTTTGAATACAAGTATTTGTACAAATCAATGTGACAGTCACATTACATAAGGTTATTTACAAAACTTCAGCCAGCCATGCTGGCATATGCCACACATGCACTGTCTTACTTCTTCTGGTAAAGCTGGCAATAACTCACAATGTCACACTCACCTTCCTGCAGACCTTCCTTCGCGGATCAATTTTTTGCAGATTATTATACATGAAGTTTTAGTGATTTAGTTGTGTTTCAGCCAGTTATATACTACTGTCTTGCATCTGCAAATAACTGCATCATTAACACTATTGCTTCTTTTTTATATTTGTCCTACATATTCTTTTGCACACTCTATTTCTATAGTTTAATACTAGGAAACAAAATTATATTATGTAGGTAAAGATCCCATCAGTTAATTGAGCTAATGAATCACCAACTATGTTACTGGCAAAGTATAACTTTAAGAAGTTTAAGTAATGTACTTATATGAATGGGAAGAGTCTTGCCACTTATGAGTAAAACATTAATGCAACAGTACCTGTATAACTTATCTTGTCTTACAGACCTTATACTTCAGCTGGTAAGTTATTAAGTTATTTTATAATGTATTTATTTCTTAAGTCTTAAAACTTAGGACTGAAAGCCCAGGCGTGGTGTCAGAATTTAACCTAAAAAGAAAAACATAATGCACCCAAAAGTTAATTAATTTTCTGGGGTTACTGACGCTTGTGCTTCTAAGAGGATCGCATTTGCTGCTTGTATTCACATTACTATGAACAGTGTCCTACTATATATATATATATATATATATATATATATATATATATATATATATGATATAGATGTGTGTGTTAGCTTTTTCTATACAGTTTACCTCAATAAATGCATTTTAGCGTGCACCACAAAAGAAAAAAACACTATAGACACTGGTTGAAATCACAATACTACTTTAATAAACAAAAATAGTTTAGCATTTTCATTTCTTAATGCAATCAAGAAATGAGACTGCTTCAGGAATAACAACCTAAATACATTCAGCATGTAAACAAAAGGCCAGTGAGTCACATGCCTCAGTATTCAAATGACATTTAAAAACACAGTGTTACACAGCTCAGAAAATAAGTAAAAACGTGCAGATACCTTGATTTACTTTTATAATAAGCCAATTAACTAAACACTGATGCATGAAAACTAATACATAAAAACTAATGAACAAAAAGTGTGTTAAACTTTTTGTAAACCTCTTAATTTCAAAAATCCTGTAATACTGGCATTTACATTCAAGCTCACAGATGTTGCGATATTTAAATTTCCACTCCAAATTTTAATTTTTCGTGAATAAGTTCACGCCATATTTATATTTTTCAGTCACATAATAACAACAAATACTTTTTGTATGCTTTATACATAGCAGTATGATTATTAAAGCATTATTTGTGTCCTTGTCTTACTGGCATATACATGTTGATATATTATTTTAAACAACTTCCTGTTAGTCTTGACAAAAAGCCCATCACTTGTAAACAGCAGAAATGCATATATATGTAAGCACATAATTCATACTTTAATATTTGGGGAAAATCTGTCTTTCATTTTTGACTCAAGGTGGCAACAGTGCAACCTCTGACAACTCCAAACTTGCAGGACAAACTGCTACAAAATTGAAAGTCCTCAATACAAAGATCAGGTTCATCGTTAGCGAATTGTCTGTAAATGAACATTCTTACATTATATGAACAGAACAAAAAACAATAAAGAGTAAAAACTAAGTAAAATAAAATAAAACAAATATAACAAGAAATGGCAATGTAAAGCATTCAAGCCATCTAGTGCTAAGGTCTTTATCAGCCAGGCTCAGATTCCAAAAATAAGGAGCCTGGTAAGCAACAGCCAAAATTCCAGAGTATTCACGGCAGACTAAAGGAGCTACCAGAATAAAAGAGCTCACAGACAGGGGGAACCAAGTCATGTTTAGAAGATAGATAGCACAAGATCTTTAAACATAATCTACTGTTTGGCTGGCAACCAGTACAGGCACCCCATTACTGGAGTAATATGTTGGTACTTTTATGTTCAAGTAAGCAACTAGGCTACAGGGTTTTGCACTAGCTACAAGTGGACAAGGTCTGTGCCTGTAAACCCTATCTACAAAGCACCTTCATATTTCAGCCAGGAGAAGGCAACCATATGTGTCATTAATGGAGGTCGGAAGATGAGTGTACATAATTAATAAGGCCAATGTTCTTAAGATGGAAACATGATCATTTCAAGATGACTAGAATCTGATCCTGCAGAGTTAGGTTGTCATCAAAATTCACCACCATTCATATGCCACCTAACTTTGACATAAATTTCCAAATTCAGTTAAGTATTACCATTTCCACCATCTTGGAAGTGTTGAGTTTCAGCTGATTACTAAACATCCATTATGGATGTTTTCCAAGTTTGGTAGGTGGCGAAGAGCAGATAAAGATTCCTTAAGGAATGAGAGATACAGCAGCACATCAGCAGCATAACTATGATATTTTAATCATTTCAAATGAATAACATCTCCCAAAGACAACATATATATGGTGAACAGAAAAAGAGCCAAGAATGGAGACTTGACATACACCACAATCAAAAAAGGAGAAAGAGGATGGATTCACCACTGGAACCACTCTGAGGGTGCTGCCTGACTAGTCTGAGGTAAATCAGTCCAGAACACAATAAATAACTAGTAATTCTTCAAGCAATAATGTAAAATGACGTGACCTTTCACACCAAATGACAGCAAAAGATCTAACAGGACAAAGACAAAGAAAAACAGTGGTGTCTTTTATTAAGAAGAGAGTTTTAAAGACTCTAATTAGAGCTGTCTCAGTACCCTGTCTTACTCTAAAACCAGACTGGACAGGATCGTTGAACTTATTATCTTTAAAATATAATTCAAGCTGTAGGCACACTACCTTCTCTAAAACTTTGCTAAGAACAGAAACGTTAGAGGGTGGATGATATTGTCCAGATTGTCGGAATCTAAGCCAGCCTTTTTGAGGTCAGGAGCAATTAAGACCTTCTCTAAATAAGGGGAAAACTCAATCCTTGTGTAAGATGGCAGCTTACATTCTGGAGTTGGAGGCACCAAGCAAGCCAAGATGAGCTTGGCTGAACATGTACTTAATCTGCAAGCAGTGACATGAATGTGGAAAAGGATAAACATAATGTCATTATTATAGGGAACAGCAAACTCATATCAGTCAAGATGGCTCAATAGGTAGGATGAGCGTGTGATGTCCTGATTAGCAGATTGTGGGACCAATGATCTGATAAAAGCAAGCTTGGTTGTAAATAGTCCCATCACCTGAGCTCAAACATCAGCAGAACCAGCATTTCCTAAAACCTTCTCTCCTTCTCCTACTTCTCTTCCCAAAACCCCATCACATTCTCTCTCACGTTATCTTCCAACTTCACGTTTTCCAACTTCTTCACTGTCCTTTACCACAACTAGTCTCTTTCAACTCAGCACAAAAGGTTAGTAATCTCAGCAGCCAAGACTAGATAAATACTCTTTTCCCTCAATTTACTTACACAGTTTGAAATTTGCTCTACAATTGCTTGTGTAAATCCTTGTGTAAATGCATGTACTTGCAAATGTGTATTTTACACCTGTGTTTATATAACACTGGCTGAGCCTGAAAATGGTCCATCAAGGCTAGTGCTCTACACTGGTCAACAAACAAGTAAACAGAGAGACAAACAAACAAGCAAACAAATAAATAAATTACTAGACAGCCAATTCCCATTTTTCAGATGACAAAACATTCCATGAGTATAGATTATCCAACACATGGAAAAGAGCAGCAAGTTGATTTGCTACAGTAGATATATCATGGGACAAGTACTCAGATTTCATCTGAGAAATCTCTTCTTGGTAAAAAAGAAAATGTGAATCCAGAACAAGCTTGTCCTCAAACAGACCAGAGCAGTGCCTCTTGTGTTTCAAACTTCATCCTGAACTCCTAAGTTCTCAGACGTCAGAATTAAACCATGACACTTAAGGTAGGAGGTGGACAAGTTACTACAAAGAGAATATAGATTAACTGATAGTAAGTAGTCTAGTCTAAGTTTGTTTGGCAGGAGTTTGCTTGCTGCCAATGGAAATTGGTGAGGGCATGTTAGACAAGATTTACACTGGTAGGACCTTACTCGTCTAGGAAAGAAACAAGCTTTGCTGTTATGCTCCACAACTCAATCAAGAAAAGTGACATTTTATGGTCATGAAGATGGCCAAGACAAACATAAGTAAACAGCTCCATAGTTATAGAGACAATACTCCTGCACTGCACACAGTCAACATCCAGTGTTTCACTCCAGGGTCAATCAACCCAAAATCGAATTTTCAAATGGTCAGAAGAGGTAATAGGTTTTATCACAGTGTCTCTCACTATCATCATGTTTAGCAGGAAAAGCGTGTCCACTGCATGGACAAATATATGGGTAACAGCAATAACTACCTGAACAAACCTGTACCCCTTTCAGGATACAAAGGAATTATTTGTCAAAAGACACAGACTCCATATCAACCCTAATGTTAAAATTTAACACTACTAACATCTGAGGGAACCCCAGAATAGAGGAGACCAAGAATCCAGTGAACTCCTGAAGTGATGTTCTCACACTATTCGATGTATAGTACAAAAAAAGGCACTACAAAGGTTGCTCCTGGGTCTATGATATATTCAAAGGAGTTGGTGAAACCGACTTTGATCTTTTTCAAGTCAGTGGCTGAGCCATGGACAATTACACCCCCACAACCAATTTGGTATAGTTTCAGATGTTGAATATCTGAGAATCCAGGGGACAACAAGGCCAGTAATATGGGATGAAAACTGCTGTTTAAACAAGTCTCAGTGACATAAGACTGGGCCAGATTCAAGTCATGTAAAATGCCAGTCTTGTTGAGAACAGATCTGCTATGTAAATAAAGCAGTTGAGCCACGTCTCCTTAAGTGCAGATCCTGCCTTTCTGGCCCAGATGGTATGAAGGAACAATATTTTTTCACACAGCATAGATGTGATATGACCTGCATGCCATTGCACTCCGTTGTTTGAATGCTCATGTGCAGGTAGCATCCAAAGACCAAAATCTTGGGGTTCTCAGTACAAGCCACAGCCAGAAAAACATACATATGTTTTAGTGATGCCAAATATCATACACATGCACATTTAGTTCTTTAGGGGGAAAAAAGGGGATTAAAATAATTGACCACTTTCATTAACTAAAGTAAACCCATTAGTATAAGAAATAATATGAAACTGAAAAATAAGTTTGACAGTAACAAATCCCACAAGAGAAAACTTACTGAAAATTATAGTAAGTCTAAAATTAAGCTGAACCCTGTAATGCTACTGACAGTTACTTGACCAGGTTATATTCTAAATAAACAGATCTAAAATCAATATAAACAGATTAAATGCTAACAATGACACAAAAGATAAATCAGTCCTGCTATGGTATGGAATGAATAAGAGGGTTATTTTTATGAACCCAATGTTTCCACTTTTCCATCATTTGCAGTAGCTCAACAATAGTTCTGTGGAGTTTCCTAAGTACTTTCCCAAGTATACTAATTACTTTTCCTTATTTTTGCTTTCTGCATATAAACCATAAGCTTCATAAGCACTGACATATTAAAATTGAATATTATGGACGTTACTGACAAAAGTATTAGAGCATCTTTATCTTGAAAATTAAAGAAAAGCATAATCCTTATGTAATTTTTATGCCATAATAAATAATAATAATCACTTTTTATATAAAAAATATAACCCCTTTTTGCCTAAAGTCACCAAAACATAATATATTTATTTTTAATAACTTTTATACTTCTTAGTGTGAAGACAATTGATAGTTACACTTTCATTGTAAAATTATTGAACTGCAAATGTTGCAGTTTTGTCCCTATATATATGAATGACAATATATTGAAACATTTTCAGGGCCAGACAGGTGAATAATTAGTATTATATTCAACTCTGCATGACAGAAAGGTACTGTTGCTTGTCTCATGCATTCAAAAGAGACAATGAAGCAGTGTTTGGGTTCAAGATATTTATTGTACATAAACACATCAGGAACAGTAACTGGACCATTTACTTATGCTAACTGATTCGTTCATTACTTCAAGCTCACTTGCATGTGTATCTGCATTTATGTCTGCATTCATTCTGATTGATTGTAGAAAATGGCACTGATCTTGCACAGCATGTAACTTATATGCATGTGCTATCTAGCTACAGTGGCTGACTAGGTTAAATATACACACACTGATCTACATCAACACTCTTTAATTTGTTTGACACGCGATAGAAGAGCAAAACATTTTACATGCTAGATATCACATCAACATTTCAACAACAAATGAGTTCAAGTCCAAGTTGCTGTGCATTTCAGATGGGGTCTGGAATTTCTACCAGATCAGGTTACATAGAAATTATGACTGGGTTTAGAAACAGGGACAGTCTCTTGGGATTCTTTCTTAATTGGTACTTCAGGGGATACATTAGGATTATTTGAAAGTGCACTATCCTCTGGAATTCGAACAAGTCTAGAGTCACTCTGAGAAATAGAGTCTCTGGCACAGTGATCTGCTGTGTTACTGGTTCTGAGACTGGAAATATATATCTTCGATTCCTTCTGAAATCCACTCCTTCAGATTGTACAATGTAAGACTTTGGTTCTTCACAAGGATTTTTGACGATACCCACTCTGTCATATCCTTCAGATGTTTGCATTCTCACAATCTCTCCTTGTTTTAATGGTCTAAGAGGTTTGCTGGACTTGTCATAGTACAACTTTTGTGACTGACAATTTTTTTTAAAAATTGAGCCTTGACCATCTTGTTGGACAATTGTTTACTGATCAGTAAAGTTGTTCTTGTGTGTCTGAACATTAATCTCTGAGCAGGTGAACCAAGCAGCTTATCTCAAGGAATGTTTCTGAGCTTGACTAACTTAAGAAAAACATCAGTGCCATCTCTCTTGGAGTTCAACAAATCTTTCGCACTTTGAACTGCACGCTCAGCTAATCCATTGGACTGTGGATACTCAGGTCTACTAGTAACTTGGACAAAGTCGCCCAAGACTCAGGAAATATATTGAACTGCTGACTTGTAAACTGTGTACCATTATCAGATATAACTTTGTGTGGACTACCATGGACAGAAAAATGTCTCTTCAACTTAGTAATGACTGTGCTGGATGTCACATTAAAAAGTAGGTAAATTTCAAACCAATTTGAATAAGAGTCTACTAACACTTGACAATGTTGACCATTCCATTTGAAAATATCAGTAGTAACCATTGACCGTGGTAATTCAGGAATCTGGTTTAGCTGAAGTGGTTCTTTTTTGGTGCGATTTAGTACTATTGCAAATTGAACATACTATAGTTTCCTTCTCTATATCTTTTGACATAGAAGGCCAAAATACTAAGCTGCTCATCCTTCTTTTGGTAGAATCATTACCCAGGTGACCACAATGCAAAATGTTCATATATTCCTGTTGTAATGCTTTAAGAATTACCACTTTAGAACCTTTCATGACGATTCCCTCTTCCATCATGAGCTTGTCTCAATAAGAAAAATACTTCTCTATGTCAAGTGGTAAACTAGTTTGTTGTGCTGGCCATCCTTGACTTTTAACAACTTATGGTGAATTGGGTCTGAAGCTGTATGATTTCTAGGCTCATCAAGATGTGATGACGAAAAATGTCCATGATGTCAAAGTCTGCTTTCTCATTTTCATGTTGCTCTGTTTGTCCGGTGTTCTTGACAAAAGCACCAGCAAGATATATAAATGTGGCTGTTGTATAGACAATATTGAAATTGTACTTCTGCAATTTTAACATCATGCATTGCAAGTCTGCTGGAGCTGTAGGTATTAGCTTTTTTTCAAAATTGTCAATAGAGGTTGGTGATCAGTTTCTGTTTGAATAGGTCTTCCATAAATATAATCACTGAACTTTGAACATGCAAACACAACTGCCAGAAGTTCTTTCTCTATTTGCACATAATTCATCTCTGTTTGATGCATAGGCTACTTTCTTGAAGACATGCTGCACCAGGACCATACTTTGAAGAATCACATGAAAGAGTTACAGGTTTGTGAGCATCATAATAGCTCAATTTGGGTGGACTGGCAATTTTCTTCTTCAGAATATAAAATGCTCTTTGGTGTTGTTCCAACCAAAACCAGTTTACATTTTTGCTTGTCAGCTCATGTAGCAGTGCTGAAAGCTTGCTCAGGTCTGGGATGAACTTTCCTAAATAGTCAAAAATACCAAGAAAATGTTGCAAAGAGGTGACATTTTCTGGAACAGGCATCTCAAGAACTGCAGCTTGCTTAGATGGATCTCATTGTAAGTCAGAAGTAGTAAACAAATGACCAAAATAAGTAACTTCTTTCAGCTTGAATTTACATTTCTGAGGATTCAGTTTAAGACTGACTTCATGTGCATGGTCTAGAACTTTCCTGAGATTTCTGTCATGTTCATCTTCACCATTGGCCTCTATGATAATGTTGTCTACTATGATAGCACATGGAGAACCAGAAAAAAATGTGTTCCATTGCACATTGGAATACTTCAGTGGCAGAATTTATTACAAATGGCATACTCAAAAGTCTGTATCTACCAAATGGTGCACTGAGAGTGGTTAGCAATGAAGATTTGTGATCCAACGAAATTTGCCAAAAGGAACTTTTTGCATCTAAGACAGAAAAATAGTGGCATTTTGCATTAGAGAAGCTACTTCTTCTACTGTGCACACTGGATGATGAGAACATTTAAGCACTCATGGATCAATATATATTCGAATATCATCTGAGCTTTTCTTATGAGCTACGACCATGGAGGATACCCATTCAGTTGGTAATTCTACTGGAGTAATTACACCTACATTCACCATTTTGTTTAGTTTTGCTTTTACTTTGCTCTGCATTGCTACCATAATCTTCCTTGCTGATCTGACAATTGGGTTTACTTCGTGGTTTAACTTCATGGAATACGTGACTGGGAGTTCGCCAAGTTTGTCTTTGAAAATATCAGCATAGTCACAAAAAATATTCTGTGTAAAATTTTCATTGTTGTTCATGCTTAGATGGTGGACCTCATTAATAAATGAAATTAGTCCCATTCTCAAACTGTCTTTAGACAGTGGCTACACGTGTCTTTTGACTATGTAAAACTGCAAGTCACTGCTGTTCCCAGCAGAATGGCATGAATGAATTACTGAGCCATCAGTTCGAATCTCTTCACCACCATAAGCAACTAGTTTTGCACACTTTGCTGAATAAGGTTTCTCACCAGCTCATACTTTGGAAACATTAGTTCTGATATAACATTGCACTTGAACCCATACCTCTCAACCTTATCAAATTCCTTCGTATTTTCTGGTTTTGAGGGCAAAATAATGGGATGCCACGAATTCCCAAATGGGCCCTTCAGTTCAAATTTCTTCTTTTTTTTTTTTAGGTTTTGCTGATGTCATCATATGCAGGGGCATGATGTCACCTTTGTAAGGCAGACTGCCAGCCTATCAGAAACTCATCTGAGGGCTCTTGGACTGTGTCTTTGTTGACTAGTTATGTACATTGGTACGTACATCACCCTGTGCTGTTGTTAACTTAGAATAGCAGGGACTGGAGGGAGGGCAGCACAGCAGTGATCATGACGATTAGCGAGGGGGGGATGGACAGAGCTGTACACGACCAACCCGGACTGAGTCCCACTTAGTTTAATTTTTTTAACTTAAGCCAAAGCCCAAGAAGGAGCAGCAACTTGCAAGTACTTTCTGCAGTGCAGGGCAATAGAACAGAGTCTGCTCCACATCTGCCCAGCCAGCATCTGTACACCTAGAATTCAGGATTGGAAGGAGGATGAGAAAATTTATCTCTGGCAGCTCAACCACTGGCACCTCCAACTCCAGCAGGTAAAAGATAAAAAAAATAGAACTATATAGATTCATTTAGCAATCTGTCAGTAGCCTGATGGACGGTTATGATGGTTACTACTGGGGACTGGGGACTGGGCACTGGGGAAAGGATTTTATTTCCTGGATGCACTAGAGCTAACTAGATCAAGTTCCATTTTCCTGCTGCCCTTCTGCTCATGTATTCTGCTCTGGACTGGTTAGTACATTTACAAGTTGCACTATCTGTGTCATGATCCTCGTGTTTCACAACTACAACACTAGAACTGGGCTCCCTTAGTTTGCTGCTGGCACATTGGTCTCCCCCATCTTTTCTTAGTAGTTAGATAATAAACACACAGTGGTTTCCTCACTCTTCCGTAAGTCTACTCAACTCTCAGAGACACAGTTAACAACATCTCTGCTCATGAAGTCGGATTCTGGACAAAGCCAAAAATCATGGGGGAGGGGAACAAATGTCCAAACAAGAGTCAGTGGCAATTTGTAAATATTGCTGATTACTTATACTGAACAATACAGAGCATGCAACTCCAAAAAATATGGCATGATTGACAGACGGTAACCTTCAGTACTTTACTAGAAAATTGAACATTGTATGAGGGACAGAGCAAAATTATGAGGCAAAATCAGGGTCATTCCTTAAAAAAGGGGACAGATGAGAGGTAGGCCAATGTCTACTATCAATACCCACCTAGTACTTGTTAGCAAAGAATAACTCCTTCTCCCTAAATCACAGACTTTATGTATTTTTTACACTTTCCATACAGTAATGAAGGTGGTTGTGAATGTACAGCAGATAATGGAAACACAGAATTAAAATAATTATTACATTTAATCAAATGGATATATGTAAAGATTTTTTTTTTTTTGCTTTTCATAAGAATTGATTATGAACACTGTTGTAGATTCCAGAATGACATTAATAAGCAAATACAGCCTCTGTTTTCCCTATCAAGTTGAAGTTATAGAACTGGCTCATCCTGGATTTCAGTTGTGCACTCTGTTTTATCAAGAACAAATGTACTTAGTGAACTCTGCCTTTTGTTGTCAGTATCACGTGTATGATTCTTCTTGTCCTGCTCACGGGCCTCTGCTTAGATATCTGCAGTTACCAAAGATATCCATTTTCATTTACTTCAAAATTCTATTTTTTTTGTTGTTGTTGTTCTTGCCAGTCTATATCTATTAATACCAAGTGACTGCTTGCTTTTGGATATTTTGTGCTTGCTGCATGCTTATTATCAGAAGTTTTAATTTGATTTCCAGTGATAGGATGTATAGTGAGTAAGTAGGTTTGATTCTCTCTCTATACTGGAACACTCTACTTAGTCTTACCACTCTCTAGAAGAATGTGAGTTTATATTTCATGCAGCTCTGCTGCTACAGAGAGATGCCATTCCAGCTCAGACAACTATTGTAGCATCTGACAGGACATTTTTTTTCTGATCATGTTGATGTGTACTGTACATCACTGTCTAGTATGACAGTACTTTCAGGTTTAGCTAGATAGATAGGTAAATATGAGTCCCTTGCAGTTCTGACACAGCTGTCTGGGAGTTTTTTGTTTAATGTAAAAATTGCACATGCAGATTTAGTGTAGAAGCAGGCAAGCAGTTCATTTTGTTTTTATAAAAGAAAATTATATTTTAATTTTGCACCACAAGTTCAAAGTTTGATACAAGTTCAAATATTAATATAAATAAAACACTATTGTCCTTCCGTTTTTTATATGTTTAATATTTTGTCTGTCCTTCAGTTTGCATTTAAATGTTGGTATCCCACAATTCCATTGGAGTGGGTGCGGTTAAATAAGTATGTTTGCAAATTGTATGTTAAAGAGCATACGGATTTTTGGCCAGTTGTACCTATTTTTCATGAGCCTTGGTCGAGATTTTTCATATTTCCAGCTTGAGAGGTATGTTTGATCCCAGTGTCTACTTTAAGCTCTATAGGTTTCTCATTAATTCGTACAGTACAAAATATTTCTCTCTTTCCTGCCATCTGATAAACTACTGTGTTAACTGTTCCACTGATCACAGAGACAACATCAACATAAAAAGTTTGCTCACAGCTCTCTATCTGATCTACTTGCGTCTTCAGATACTCTCTTTTAATAAAAGTATACGGTGCTTTAGACTTACAAAGCCTTTTGAAATGGTTCCATTTTTTACATCTGTGACATTGCTGCCCAAAAGCTAAGCACTTTTCTCATTTAAGTTCATGACTGCTCCACAATTACAACAGTTAACAATAAGGTCTGGGTTAGCAAACAAACTCTTCAGTTTATAGGTGGGGTTTGGTGGTGGCACATTCTTTGGTTTAGATTGCTTTTTCATTTTAGCTTTCTGTTGTACACTATCAAAATTCACACTGGTCAATACTGCAAGCATGCTTTTCTCATTTGTAAGCATTTGTGTGCTTTTCTGTTAGCTCATATATTTGACAAATCTCTGTGGCTTTGCTTAATGCGAAATCACTATCTCAAAGCAAAATCTTTCTCGCTTTATCATTATTAATACCACACATAAGCCTGTCTTTTATCAACTCATCTTGTAAATAACCAAATCTGCACGTTTTAGCTTTATTTCACAAGTCAGTAACATATGCTACTATAGTTTCACCAGGCTTTTAATTTCATGTGTAAATTATGTGCTTTTCCATTGTAATATTTGTTTGAGGGTTACACATTTCTCTAAATTCACATTTTAAGCAGTTAGGGTCTTCCCATGTTTCATCCTGTGTCACAGTAGGGCATCTTTTCCCCTCCCATGCATACACAGCAGGTACATACACAAATGAACATTCCCTCTCAATGGCTTTTTTTTTTATTTATTTACTGGGAAAGTCTGACTTGGAATGAAGCCAATTTTCAGCGGAAGCCTGGTGAGAAACACTCCAGATGTACGTCATTGAAACATGGGAGGAAACCAGAGCACCCTGAGAAAGTCTACACAAACACAGGGAGGACATGCAGACTCCATACAGAAGACACCCCAGCCGAAAATTGAACTGGAGAACGTCTTGCTGTGAGGTGACAATGTTACTGCTGCACCACTGTGCCGTAAATCCTTTTGTATGCACATCTTTATCAGAAAATACAGCCTGTATGAAAATATTATATTCTTGCTCTCAAACACTTGCCAATTCTCTTCGATTCTGTTATCATACACCAGTGGTTCAGGTCTGCAAAATCCCTCTACCATAACAACAAAATTTGTTTCAATATAAGCGTAGACCAGGTACTTGTAAGTAAGTCCAAATGCACAACAATCTCTCTGAAATGGCTTCATTTCAACACTGCAAACTCTGTGAATATTGTGACTGTTCCAGAAACTTCGAATAGTTTTAGTCAATGTGGAAAAGTAGTACATCGTGAAGAAATATGATAATTTTAGTTTTTCCATACATTTTAAATAATTTCTGAAGTGTTTTAAACATTTCTGTAATTATTTCAAATACTCTTATCAATATGTCACAATTTCAGACATTTAATTTATCTCAGTAATTATATTACACATTTTGAATGCTTTGCCACACATTCAGTGACTGAAAAATCATTTAAATGAGTTTAAGTACCTTTAAATAACTGGTGACTTGTTTGCAAGTTCACTCCTGTATATTTCTCCACTTCTAACTTCGTGCCTCATGGCTTGCATGTTCCTTCAACTTTGGATCCCATTCTGACACCATGTTGCTTGTCTCATGCATTCAAAAGAGATGATGAAGAGGTGTTTGGGTTCAAGACATTTATTGTTCATAAACACATCAGAAACAGCAACTAGAACATGTACTTAAGCTAACTGATTCACTCGCATGTGCATCTCCATTCATGTCTGTATTCACTCTGACTGACTGCAAAATGACATTGATCTTGCACATGCTCAGGAAATTATATGCATGTGCTATCTAGCTACAGTGGCTGACTAGGTCCAATATATACACTGATCTACTAGAGACGTTTAGTTGGTAGCAGCTTGACTATATGGATGCAGCTCTGTATGAGTCAGAAATGTTTTTGGCTATAACATTTAAAATCACAGAAATAATTCTTTCTTAGCAGTATTCATAGTTAGGATTTTATACGGACACACAAATGACATCTCACACACACACACACACACACACACACACACACACACACACACACACACACACACTAACACGGTATAACTTAGGAATATAGGTCCATATGACTTAAACCATTTGCCAATTAATAGGTTGTGACTAATGCTACTTATTCATCTCACCAACGATCATCATTACTCAAACTAAATTGGCTAGAACTTCCTAACTATCTCTCTTATATCCAACTAACCACTGCTCACAACATCATATATAAGCCTACAAAATGCCCTGCTCTATCTTCTGTACTTACTCTATATCACCCAAACAGACCTCTCCAGTCCAACAACCAACTGGTTCTAAATGTAGAAAAACCCAGTCTCTCAGCCGGTCAAATGCTTTATTCCTTCTCCATCGCAAAGATGTGGAGCTCCCTTCCCCCTCTCCTCAAGATGGCTATGCACCTGTGCCAAAACCACATCTCATATAACATAACCTCTCTATTCACACTACTCCCATCCTCCCTCCTAACTCCTATGCTACCACCCTCCATTTCATTATGTATCTCCCTCTGCTTAACTTCCCTCTCACACTTACCCTTAGGCAACCAGACACTCATATAGCCTATCTCACTATTATACCACCATATACATTCAATAGATTAAATATTTACCTGATTCCTATAACATTACTCATTTAGCCCATCTTTCTGATTGATCTCCACCTAAACATGTTATAATGTTTAGCCTCTTTAACTGATTTCTGTAACTGCGCTACTCCCACTACAAGAAGGGCTACATACACACATGTAAGCTAATAATTATATGAAATGAATGTCTTCATCTACACACTGTATAACATGTATACTGTTCAAGATGTAACTATGTGAACTGTATGTTGTGTTATTATATTTGTAAACGCCTATAAATATGTACTAAATGTTTTCATTTATATATTCTGTATAGTATGTGTACTGTCATAAATATGGAGCTTTTCTCCCTGGGCCTCCACTGAAAATTGGCACTTCTGGCCCAGTGGACCATCCCGGTAAACAAATGCAATAAATAAAATAAAAAATAAATATTAGTAAACCTGAGAAAAATATGTCACATTGCTGACTTACAACAAGCACTTGGCTGATGATTTCAGATTTAAAGACTCATGCATTGCTTTTTCTTCTTGCAATGTTTGTCACTTCAGGAGTCTAAACAAAGGGGGAGGGGTGGTCAGGCATTTATACCATTGATCCAAAAATGTCCTTTTGCTGAAAAATAAAAAATGATTTTGTGTGCTATACATTTGCCTTGACAAGAACAAGAAAATGTCCATATTGTTGGGAAATGAATCTAAATGCATTTCCAGTAAGGATGCTGTAAAATTATATTAAGAGTGTAAGAGTCAGGGTGTCAAAATAAAAGTTTTATCTACATTATGTTTTTCAACATATACCAGGTCACTAGTTTCAGCTGTCTGCACCCATCATTTTTTACAGTCAGATATGTCTATTTTGGTATGCAGTTTGAACTGATGAACTGGCATTATGTATGCCAAAATTTAGTGGGAAACCTTTAAAATAGTGATTTTAATAGATATTTTACTGCTTTCTTTTTATTGCAACTTAGTTATCCTAGTGTAAAATAGACACAATACAAAAGTGCCTTTTGATACTCAGCTTCCGACAAGCTGATGCAACAGACAAATTTGATAGATTGCTAGGTCTATAGATTTTTTTCCTCAGTGCTTGACACAGTGGGGCTGAACCCTTTCAATTTCATCCTCATTCTGCACGGGCTCACTACGCTTCCCTCACCTAACTTATACCCAATGCCCACCCTCCCACTCTTACTGTTAATTTATACCAATACATCACACCCATTCACTGATATCAGCCAATCCCAGCTTCGATCCAATTTCCCTCTTCATATACTCCTCCCATCTTCATTTAATCCCAACCAAATCATTCTTCAACAACCCACGCCTCCCCTTACTGATTTACTTCTACCATCCCACACTCATTTATAAACAATCAGAACCCTTCACTGCTGTATTGCTCTTCCTCCCCATTTATAATGCATCACAGCTTCATCTTTGTAATTTCTACCTACCCACCTATTCCCTGTATATGTTCTCTCATAATACTACAATCTTATCCCACCATTGCTTCTCATTCCATTCAATCCTTTATTTCCTTCTACATTAATTCTATTATTTCTCATTTTTCTTATTAAATATCTCCACTTACCACAATGGCACTTATGCAGATACTTATATTAATACCCCTCATATTTCTTGCACACTTCTCCTTCAACCAACTCATTTCTGAATAATTATCAAACAACCTGCTACACACACATACAATTCCCAAGCAGAACTCACTGGCACTTCTCTGTAGCTCCCTATCTCATCATATCAGAAACCATCCACCTTTTCAAGAATAAATTCACAAACTAACACCAAACAAATTGGTCATTAGATCTAAACAAAAATACAAGTGTACCCACACCTAGCCCCTGATACCTCTGGCACTTTAATTTATGCAGTGGCATCCATCCAAATCCAAACTCAACTAACCCACCTTACTGTACCACCCAACACCTATAACTCATATCCTCCCACTTTAGTCTTGCCCCAAAAAAAGCCCTCTAGTTTGTACTTTTTTGTTGCTAACCTAAAAAGCATTTGCTATAATCTGTCAGATCTTCATGCATGCTCAACATTTCCTGATATCCTCATAATTACTGAAATATGGCTAAAGGAGGACTTAAAAGAATGAGAAGATTCTACCACCAGGTTATAGCATTTTAACACTATACTGAAAATATAAAAAGGTGAAGGGGTAGACATCATCTATAAAAACTATCTTAATCTCTCTCTCTCTCTCTTTGTCAACTCAACAATCCTACATTTTACAGATATAACATTGTGAGATTATTATCAAAAGACAAAAACCTGTGTATAATGGGAAGCTACATATCCCCTGTCAACAACACAGACCTTTGGAAGAATTTCTTTCTTGGGACTCTTCCAACATCTTACAAGAAGCTATCATACTGGTGATCTGAGCACAGACAGGCAAACCATAGACACTGATACCCTACACATGCCATCATTTTATATGGCTAATCTCAAGTTATTATTACTCCTGACAGATATAACAGAGCAACCAAGAGGACATCCACTATCAACTGGAATACTAACACCCCCAAAGAAAATTATGCAGTCTGATTCCCTTTCTGATATTTTAAGTGACATTCTCCCTACATTTGTTATATGAGATGATACTGCTACCAAAAAGCAACATTGCCACAACCATGAACATTATCATTTCTCCTTCTATCTAGAGATATTTATTTCCATCTTAAAGGCTATCAATTGAAAGGTGTTAAAATGGCCTAACTTGATGAAGCTGTGGCACTATTTAATTCAACATTTTAAATATACTACATTCTCATTCTGTTATCAAAACCAAAACAAGCAAATCAAGTCCAGCAACCTGGGTTTCATAGGAAATTAAACAGCTTCTGAATAACAGAGACAAAGCATGGAAAACATGGAAGCAAGACATTACAGAATCTGATCATTAGATATAAAAATCTTATACCACTAAAAACAGGATCAGATATGACCAACACATTCCAACATAAAACTGCAGATTGCAAATCAGAATAAACCTAAAGCATTCTAGTTAACCATCACTAAACCTTGGCTAGATTACACAACCTACTCCAACTTCAAACACTCAAAAAAAAGCATTACCAACCAATACCAGTATTACTGTTAAATTATTCATTACCACCTCTACTCCTACTGTCATTGCTTTCCCCAGAACCCAAAGATAACACCAAAACTTTCTCATCCCAATGCATACCAACTTCCACTATCAACAGATCACCTCATAGCTTAAAATATGTTACTTTTGCTCCTGACAACTTTCCAGCAGAGTATATCAAAATAGATGCTGAGGTTTTCTGTAAAAAAAATTATACTTCTTACCATTGCATAAGAAAGGTAACTCTAATCACATTTACAACTACAGGCCTATAACCATCTTATTTATGCTGTCTTAGGTATTAGAAACATCTATTTACTTTCAGGTTCCTACCTTTATTACTGACAACAAATGTTTATCCCCAACACAGTATGGCTTCCATTCTCATCACAGAATCATAACAGCCATTCTCAACTTCATCATCACAATAAATCAGAGCAGTCTCAGTGGTGATCTGTCTGAAAGCATTTTATGCAGTCTCACACCAAAAGCTGTTTATTAATCTGTCATCTCTAGCACTAGAAGCACCATAGCTTCCCTTGTTTAATAGCTATATCTAAAATAGAAGTCAAGCTGTACAATGGGGGAAAAGACATTTCTGCCTTTCTTTCTGTATTCCCTCAAGGCTCATTTCTAAGTCCCTTACTTTTCAACATCTTCATCAATGGTTTGCACACAACAACCAAATATGCTTCCATCATTCAATATGAAGACAACTCCACCATCATCTGCTTAGCCAAAAGTGTTGGCTGAACTATAACAGCTCATCCAGGAATGCCTTATTTTCATCGAGATTTGGTTTGCTGATTCACAGCTACTTCTTAATCCCCAAAACTTTAAACTGATCTTATTCATCCCAAGCAACTATCTGCTTAAAAATTGCTTTACTCTAACCTCTTTCATCCACACCAAGACTGAGTTAGTAAAACATACCAAACTATTTTGCATCATCATTAAAGAAAATCTGAAATTTGACTACAACGTAAAATAAGCTGCATGGAAAACCCACCACAAACCTGATGCCCTCTACAGGGTCAGACTTCATTTGACAAATAAAGATAGGATAATAACTGCATCATCATTCCCAATGCTAGCACTTCTACATGCAGCTCATATACTCATAAAACTACAGTCTACTCAAGTTTCCTCACCTGACCAATCATACAACAAAATAACTATATTTGCTACTATCCACTGATACAGGACTCATCACTGTATATTCCTCATATAGTTGCATTTGCTGAAACTGAGGGATTTCTTGACTTACTCACCATTAGTAACTACTCACAAACTTGAATACTATCTTGAAAAATCCTCTAACCCTTCTGGATGAGTACTGAACTCTACTAACGAAACAATGCTTAATATAATCAAATTGTTCAGTTGTGTAGGAGTATCCTAGTACTATTACTCATAAATTTGGAATCCCATCCCATAGCACTCAGAAGAGTCAAAACACAATATCCTTTAAACTAAAGTTAAAGCAATGCCTCCTTGACAGAAGGCTAACACATACCTATTAGCCTAACTGTACTCAAGTAATTCCAATACAGTTTTCTAGTTTTCTACCAATGAACCAATTCAATATTTTAAAACTCTGTATTTTTCCCCTCTTCTTAAATATTTTTTGCTTCAGCCAATATTACTCTTTCATTTTCTGTCCTTAGTACCTTTATTCACTATGTACTCACTATCTCTTACACTCCTTTCCTAGCATACATCAACTGTACTCAATCATCCCCACCTTATACGGCCTCTCTCTTGCCTTTCAAATCCTTAATATCTTCTCCCTCATCTCACGCTTTACGCTGCCTAATTAATACTACACTATCAATATCTTTTCTCTGTCGTCTTATTGTTATACCTACATATTATTTCTCCCCACCTCTTAACCACATCCACTCTACTCTCCCTCTTTTTATAAACTACTCTCTCTCCCCTCACCCTAACAATTATTGTGCATGCTATTATACTACCGTATGTTCTCCTCGTATATATCAATATTTATACACTGTATAAAAAACATATTTTTTCTGTGATTTACTATAGCATTTACTATATTGTTTTAACCTTTGATTGATTGTACTCTTTTATGTTTAATCATTATACTCTAGAACGTTTCTCCCCAGGCCTAAAATGAAAAAGAGGCATCTCTTCCTGCTAGTCAGACTATACTAGTAAACAAATAACTATCTAACCTAATAAATAAACAAACAAATAAATTCTTAAAGGATACTCCTTTGTCTGTGAAGAGGTGACATAAAATGTCTACAAATAAAAGTCATGAAGATATTCATCAAGACAGTTCCTCAAACACAGACACACACACACACACACACACACACACACACGCACACACACACACACACACGCACACACACACACACACACACACACACACACACACACACACACACACACACACACACACACACTGTCAATGTATACCTGAGATATTTGATGATCAAATGTTAAATATAATTGCCACAGTGATATATTTCCACTTGCTCCACTCAAGTATACAAAGACCTTGCCTCACTATATAAGTGACTGTTTAACTTTGATCAAAAACAGCAGGGGTATGTATCTTTCATTTGCAGACTAACTCCAAAAGGTGTAGCAATTTTGTTAAATGTGTACACCTCAAAAACTTGATTGTGCTAGCAATCTAATATAATAATAATAATAATAATAATAATAATAGTAAAAGCCACAGTATGTATTTAACTTGCTTTACTAAAGCATACACACAAACTCTGCCAAGCTATATCACTAAGTGCTTAACAGTGATCAAATGGCAGCAGGGGTCACTATGTCTTTTGAACCAATTGCCTCTATTGCCCCCTGATTATTGCCAATTTATTGACTGTGCATTCCTCAAATGCATGATTGAACCAACTGAAAATAATGACCACAATAACATATTTCATATAGACAGATGATGGTGTAAGATGGAATAAAGAACAAGTATAGCAAGTGGGATTTGGTTGTAGAGAGAGTTAGCTGATGCACAAACAAGCTGGAGAACAGTTGTTTAAAGTAAGAGGAGCAGTATTTAGAGACAGTCATTATGGCATGAGCATAGCCAGACAGAGGAGAGATATTGTCTAAGGGACTTCTTAAAGACAGCAGGATTACAAATGGAAGTGATTGAAGAAATGGAGGATGTTTCATATTAAAGCATTTGACCACTTGAGAGATTGGGTTTTTCTACTTTGAGCAGTGTTTTGTTTTTAGACCTGAGAGGTCTGTTTGGGTGATACAAAGACAGTAAGGGGAAAAGAGAAGGGCAAGCCGATGGTTTGTATATGATTTTATGTGCAGTAGTTAACTGTAGGTAGGTGAGATAATGTGGTAGTTCAAGCCAATTTAGTTGCCATAGAGATGAACAGTGGTGTGCTGAGAATTTCTCGCCTCCATAACTAACTACTTGAGCCATTACTCTACATTAACAACATCCTCTGATCATGCCTCAAATCTCTAACAGTTAACCCTCAGCAATTCATAATCTCTAAACTGACCTTCTATTTGTATAAAGTCTTTCAACAATGTTAATTACTTTACATAATGTAAACCAGTATTATGTCTGTAAATATCTGTACCTTTCTGCTTATACTATGTCCAAGCTTGTTACTGTATAATACCTGCTAGCTCTGGTATGTATTTCTATTTGTATCTGACTTGTAAATTGTATATGGAACTTTTCTACCTGGACCTTCACTGAAAATGGGCTTACTTAGGCCCAGTGGACCTTCCTGATAAACAAATGCAATAAATAAATAAAAATAAATAAATACATTTCAGGCTGTTTTGCTCAAATTCACACTAGCCCTACTAATTCAGATTACTGGATAATAGTTTAACTCTAATTAAATAATAGCAGTGTCTAGTCTGTTTCATCCAAAGACTACCTCTATATCTACCATGTATAATCAGTTTAGTGACTGTACACACCTTAAAGTTCTGTCTCTAATCAAAATATAACAATAATAATAATATTAATAACAATAATAATAGTACCATTAATGTTTTCTGCTTGTTTCACACAAACACGCACATCTCACCTATGAAAATTACCATTTAGCCATGCACAAATGGCAGCAGGTATCAGCATATCCACAGACTGCCTATGTAACCACATTTATATCCACTTTCTTAATGTGTATATATGTACACCTTGAATATCTGATTGTGATAAAAAATAATGTCCCCAGCAATGTAATTCAGCTTGTTTCATTCAAACACAGAATACTTCTGCCAGATAAAAACTGTTAAATATTATCACCACAATAATGATTTAAACTTGTTGCTGCCAAGTGCATATACTGCCCCACTTACAAATACCATCAATGATTGTTTTAATGGCAAACAGTAAATAGCAAAAGTATCACCTGCATCCACACCCTTTTTCCATTCTCAGCATACTGCTAATCAACTACTTTTAGTTGATTTGCCCGAGTTATTTTAAATCCAATTATAAATATTAAAAAATATTCGATTCACCTATGTTTCATGTTAGTAGCACTCCTACTGTTGTTATTGATGTCACTGCAACTCCAGACAACCAGGAAAACAGTTGTATAATGTATTGCCTTCTCTTTAGCTGTTTTAAAATGCATTATTTAAATTACTTCCCACTATTGTTTCAGAGTGATATGTAGTAAATTGCATCATAACGTATCTACAGCACTCCCTTAACTAAAAAAGAAATGAAACTAAAAATCATTAATTTCAAGCTCCACTTAAAGTGTTTGCCATTCATATTTTTCTGCAGAATGCAGCAACATGAACTATATCTCTCTCACCTTATACTGTTTTAATAGCTACCTTGGCAGCATTAAAAATGGCAGCATACCATCTCAACTTTCCTTTCATTTCTTGCAAGTGTCCCCCAAGGCTCAGTTTTTGGCTATCCTCTTCTATTAAATATACTTAAGAGCAAGCTCTATTCAGCTACCAAACAAGCTATCATTGTGTAGTGTGCTAATGCTTCCATCATCCTCTACAATGCAACAAGTCTTATAAAATGCCAATTTCCCAAGAATCCTTTTCATTTGTCAAATTCTGGCTAACCAAAGAAAGCCTGCTCTTATAGCCTAAGAAACATAAATGAATGCTATTTAAACCCAAACAGTTCTCTTCCCTAAAACACTAATTAATATAAAGGATTATGAGAGTGTCACCAACAATAATCTGCTTATTATGTGTTTGCGACATGGAACTGGATGGGGAACAGAAAATACATGCCTGGGATTACACCTGTGTCCCTGATGGACAGGGGCATTGGGTGCTGACTTGTTAGAACATAGTCTAAATTCTTGGCTAGGCATGTAAGGGTCTCAGGGCCAATAGCCTAGTAACTTTCTATGATCCTATGATCCTATGCCAAGAAATTCACCTCAAGAGCGAAGCTCAAGAGATGAATTCTGGCATCCATGTTGATTAACACATAAAACAGGGTTATGATTGGTGAGATGATCATAATTATTTGCAGTGCATGGAGCTTTACTGCTCCACTCACTATTAGTTATGGGAAAAAAACTGCTAAGTGTTTTGTTTTTCAAAGCTCTACAACACTTAGCGGACATTGTCAGAAAGACAGTGTAACACTGTCCATCACATTTGCACTTACTTTTAATGTTTCTGTACTATCTAGATTTTCACAGAACATTTATTATTTATTTATTGACGTTTGTTAACTGGGTTAATCCAACTGGGCTTGTGGCCCATTTTCAGTGGAGGCTCGAGGAGAAAAGCTCCAACAATACATTTCTATTATAGAGTATTATATTAATACAAAAAATAATGTGGTGAGAAACAATTATACAGAGCAAAAGTTTTACATTTGTTAGGTACATACGAACAAGTTAAAGTTCCAAGTATGGAGAAGGAGCAAAAAGACATTAAGAAACATAATTTTTCAGTGAGATAATGCATAGGGTAGAGCAGTAAAACAAAGTAAATATATAATTCTGCAGTTTGTGTGGAATTATCTAGATACCTTATGAGAAGTGAAAGGGGGGACTAAGTGGGGTCCTTAATATGGGAGAGTGTGTAAATACCTTATGAGAAGTGAAAGGGGGGACTGAGTGGGGTCCTTAATAAGGGAGAGTGTGGGGGGGAGACTAAGTGAGGTCATTACAAGGGCAAGTCCTGGAATTGAGAAAATACGTTTTTAGTTTAGTTTTAAAGTGGGAGGTGTATGAAATTATACGTAAGTCAAGAGGAAGTCTGTTCCAGGTATGGGCGACAGAGTGTTTATAAAGTAGTTTGCCTACGGACTTTGTTGGGTGGTAAATGTCAAGTAGTTGTTGATTAGAAGTACAGACGGTTCGGGATGGAGTGTAGATAGAGATTAAGCCAGAGAGAGATTGACAGGAGCAGGGTTTATAAAGGATAGAGTGAAGCATGTGAAATTGATAAAGTAGCAATAGTTGGGGAAGTTCAAGCCACTGGAGAGAATTTAAGGCAGTGCAGTGGTGTGATCTGTATGGGGAGTTAGTAATGAATCTGGTTATTTTATGGTAAGTTTGTTGAAGTTTATTAAGAGTGGTGGCCTGAATACTGGTAAGGACTAGAGTGGCATACAGGAGGGTAGGGAGGAGAAGGGCCTGTCCAACAGTAAGTCTAGCATCAGGAGTTAAGAATCTTTTGTTCCGATAAAGCAGGCCTCATTTCTGGTGTGTTTTTTTTATACATTGGTATATGTGTAGGTTGAACTTTAGTTCATCATCGATGATGACCCCTATCAGTTTGGTATGGTTGTCAGGTTGGATAGTTGTATTATTAGAAGATGTAATAACAAAGGAGGTTTTATGGTGAAAATGAGAACGGGGAAGGAAAAGTAGGAGTTTAGTCTCTTTGGGATTACGGATCAGTAGGTTTTGAGAAAGCCATTATTCTGTGGATAGTAGGTCTTGTTGGGTTAGGGAGTATAGTTCGCAAATGTTATTAGAGATAAGTGTAGAGTTTTGGGGGGTCCTTGGAACCTCAAATTAGAAGAGAGGGAACTCATTTGGCAATTGCAGACTGATGCACATACCTATCCTGGTCTTAATGAAAAATGTTCAATTAAATGTTTATTAAAATTAAAGTCATTAGCTAGATGAGATTTTTATTATACAAAACACATAAGTTATGGCTTTTTGAGATTTAGTTCACATTAGGATGTGTGCTCCAAATGTAATCCTAATTTTTTATGTTTTCTTTTTATGGTGGAGATGGTAATTATTGTGGAAGTGGCACATACATAATGCTCTTTTCAGAAGCAGTGTATTTTATGATCAGTAGGTTCATGTTTTTATTTCCCAGGTTTACCTTTAAGTTTTAGTAAGTTATATAATGGTAGATGTGTTTTAATTGAATAATGAGTCCTAAATGGGCTGATTGAAGTATTTGTGATGCTTTTTAAACAGGGAAATGTGGGTAAAAAATTGTCTGAAGAAGTATAAGCATTTGCTATACGAAAGCGCTAACAATAAACTGGAGTGTGGTCATGTCAGTTTGCCTATCTTGTTATTTTTTCATAAGTGTAGAGTCGTCAGCATATTGAATGAGAGCAGAATCTTTACAAGGGGAGAAAAGATCATTGGTGAAGATGTTAAACAAAAGAGGTCTGTTAATTAAAATTAAGAATTCAATACACAGGAGGTTCAGGTTCAAAAGTTTACTAGTGTACACCAGGAGGCAAAAAACGTACAAGTACAGAATTTTGTCTAACATGAAACAGGAAGCACACAATTCTATATAGTCTTTGCATTCAAGCTGTGCCCACCTTACTGACGTGATATGTCACAGGGCATCTACATCACTCTAGCTTACAGTCCTCTATTCATAAAAACTGCTGATGCTGTATATTTTTAAAAAGTTTTCCTCTGGTAACAATACGGCCTTGCTATCCACCTGGTCAGACATAATGTCTTTCTGTAAAGTTACTTCTTCAAGGTTTCACATCAGTTCGAATACAATGGTGGATTCAATCTTCTAATACACATCTTTGTTCACTGTAACACTTTCCCACTTTCCCACCAGCTGCATGCTATCTTAGTAACACATATACAAGGCCAAATCATCCCAGCAGGAAAGAGCAGAAGATTTCATTATTTCACATATTTAATTTCCTGACCCAGCAGATAATCACTTGTGAAAAGCATAAACATTAAAACTTGCTAAGCTAGCATCTGCCAGGGTCGGAGGTCAGTTTGCTTCAAGCCACGCTGCAGTTTCAAAACTACCTACATTACACATGAATTAATCCTTTCTGTTATATGATTAATAAAATAAAATGCATTATATACTACTTTGTTTTTAAACTAACATTTCTCATATATTCAAATACACATTTTTTTAACATTTTCCCCCCTATTAATACTTTTTATTCTATTTTGAAGTATGTATAGTGTCATTTCATCTCCCAACCTCTTCCACTTAGGATTTTCAGCTAGGTGAGTCATTCAATCTATACTTCAGAAAAAATGTCATCTGAGATCAATTTTTCAATCTCAATATCTTGATACAAGGTCTCAGTAACAGATACATCAATAAAATCTTTGATTAGTATTTTCATGCAGGGAATTCCACAGCAAACACATGCTCCTATTAGGAGTATACCCACACAAATGGCAATCAGAATATTCATTAGGATGGAACCCCACCCCCCAATTCTGGAAAAAGTCCGTCAGTGGGTTTGGGCCTGGTTCAGTCATGGCTGATACTTGCTGAATTACCTCTAGGTGGTTGTTAATTTCATGCCTGTTGTCTGGTATGTACGCACAGCATTCTTCTTTGATAAGCGCATACGTACCACCTCTCGCCGCTAGGGTGAAGTCAAGAGCCATTCGATTTTGTAGCACAACAGTTCTCATTGCATTTAGTTCATCAGTCACCAGTTCTAGGGCAGAAAAAGTTGCATTACTCATTACTTTGAGAAGTTTCGACAACTTCCTCAGCTCCCAGATCGATTTGACTGCTCCATATGCTGGGAATATTCCTGCCCAAGATATAACACTGTCACTTAAGTCCATATGTGTCAATTTACTTTTGTCTTTCACAGTATTATGGTCTTTCCAGCCAGCTTTGATCCTTCCAACTGGATTTACAGGTTTTTCAACTGGACCTTCGGGTTTTCGGGCTGCTTCTCTCACGTTTCGTATCTTACCCAAAGGCAATTCTGCAGTATGTCTTATTGCCGGAACCATATAACCCAAAAAACAACTGCCGGACCAATTCTCAGGTAACCATTTATATGCTTTTTTCCCACAAATAAAATAACAATTTTCTACTTTAGTGCTGATACGCATTAACCCTGCATGAAACATTTTCTGGTCTATAACTGACAATTGTTTAAACAAAACAGGATTCTTGTGAATGTCATTCATGGTTGTTTTCAGTGAGTTCAAATATGAGTCATAATTAGTATTGCAAAGAATATTGCCATTACTATTCTTAATATAACACCGATAAGATATGGTTATATTACAATTGCTCCAGCCCACCTGGAGAGTATCATTTTTGTAAAAACATACAATTCCTTTTTGTGTGACAGGTAAAAATAAAGCTATTTTGTCCTGTGATCTCACAGTTCCTGTGTCAAAGAGTAAATTCTCCCAAGTCTCATTTATCCTCAAAGGGACAGTGGACATTATCAGTCCTCCATATGCTGTTGGTATAGCTGTACAAACCCAGCAATTTGAAATGTTCATAGTCTCTGCATATACATGCTTCATGGCTAGGTATGTGTTAAAATTTGGATGCCAGTCTATAGACGTTTCGTCACACCTTCCCACTTTCACTTGTGTGGTTGTGTGCAGGATAAACCACAACAAGAGGAAAATTGTCACAATTACAGTCAATAAATGTATACTCAACAAAATGATTATGCAACATCTCTGGGGTTGATCTAAATTTCTATTTGCTTTGTTTTTGGCCATCTTGGTCCTGTTGTGTATCAGTCACAAAGTTTTTATCAAGTTGAAAGTTCTTTACCAGTTTGCAGTGTGTCAAATGAACCCAGGACGTCCTCTCGGCCACTCTGACTGCAGTAGGCATTGCCAATAGAACCTGGTACGGTCCTTCCCACTTTGGAATCGCCCAATTCTTCCTTTTCGTCACTTTCAGCCAAACCCACGTCCCGGGGGCCAAAACTGCTTCTACCGGTCTGGTCTGTTCCTTATCTGAAAAGAGTTAAACTGCAAAATAGATTTATTTGTTAACAGTTTCCTCATATAACTAGCTAATGAACTGTCAGCCTCTTGTTCTGTGGGCATGAGAGCTTTCCACTGAGGCACATAATATGCTCTCCCAAAAATAATTTCAAAGGGAGTCAAACCCTTCACATTTGGAACTGTTCTCATACTCAGCAGTGCTAAAGGCAGACAGTGTATCCAATTCTTTTGGGTTTCCTCAACTAACTTCCTAAGTTTATTCTTGAGGGTACCATTGTACCTTTCCACCAGTCCTGCTGACTGTGGGTGGTAGGCACAATGGTTCTTTAAGGAGATACCAAAAAATCTCCCAAGCTGTTGGATTGTCTGGTTCACAAAATGTGTGCCGTTGTCACTATTAATCCTTTCCGGAATGCCAAATCTAGGGATTACTTTTTTTATCAGGGCTTTCGCCACTGTTGCTGCATCCGGATTTTTGGTTGGAAAAGCTTCTACCCATTTGGAAAACATATCTACAATAACTAAACAGTATTTCTTCCCTTCACACTTACTCAATTCTATGAAATCCATACAAATAGTATGGAACGGATATGGTGGTATAGGAAAACTTCCTTGCTTGGTTTTAAATGCCCCTTGTGCATGGTGCTTGTTACAAGTATGACAAGCTGCACAAAATTTTTTTGTGTAGTTTGTGTATCCATATGTTTGGAATATTCGGTTTACTAACTGCACCATCCCCCCTGTTGAGGCATGGCACTGCCTGTGGCTCAACAAAGCTGCATATCTAAATAAATTAGACGGCAATATCGGTTTTGTCTCTTTGGAAATTTACAGTCCGTTTTCAAGAATTGAACCTCGTTTTTCCCATTTTTGCTTTTCTGCTTTTGTAGCAAATGTCTGCATTGTTTTTAACATGTCTAAATCTAAAATCTCAGAGGGTTGTAATTCCTCATTCAAAAGTAAAGTTTCTGAGTCTGAGGCTGCTTGCTTTGCAGCTGCATCAGCTCGTGCATTGCCTTTCAAAATCTTATCCTGTTGTTTTGTATGAGCTACACATTTACAAATAGCTACTTTGGTAGGTAACTGAATAGATTCTAATAATTCCAAAATAAATTGCACATGATTAATAGGTTTTCCACTAGATGTTATCATTCCTCTATTTTTCCATTGTTGCGCAAATACATGTACTGTAGAAAAAGCATACTGACTATCAGTATATATGTTTACACACTTATTTTTTGCTAAAGTACATCCCCGCGTCAAAACTATCAATTCTGCTGCTTGTGCAGATAAGTTATGTGGTAAGGATTGGGCTTCTAAAATTTCAGTGTCTATAACTACTGCATACCCTACTAGATTCTTTCCTGTAGGGCCCCTTCTGCATGAGCCATCCATGTAATATGTCACCTCAGCATTATCCAAGGGCATATCTGTGAGATCTTGTCTAGGTAAAGCTAACTGTTCAATTTCCTGCAGGCAGCTGTGTGGTGTGCCATCTGCAGGAGTTGGAAGTAATGTTGATGGATTTAATGTCGTACATCGTTCAATTGTCATATGAGGTTGGCTCAGCAGTATAGTCATACATGAAAGATGTCTAACAGGAGAGAGGTATGCTACTTTTTCTTGCAGTAAAATTATTGCAACTGCATGAGGCACTCTCAATGTGAGAGGGTGGAATAACACCACTGAGGCTGAAGCCTGTACTGCCATTGCAGCTGCAACTACTGCTTGTACACAGTGAGGCAAAGATCGCGCCACTGGGTCTAACTGCGATGAATAATAGGCTATGGGGCATTGCTTGTCCCCATGTTGTTGCGTCAGCACTGATGTCATATATCCTTGTTTGCAATCTACGGTCTGAAAGAACCGTTTGTGATAATTTGGGAGTCCTAAAACTAATGAAGAATCTATCAACTGCTTCAACCTGCAGAAAGCTGTTTCTGCTTCAGGTGTCCATTGTAAAATATCTTGTGCTGCCATTGGTGTCTTATATATCAAGTCAGTCAGTGGAGCAGATTCCAAAGCATAATTTGGTATCCAGCTCCGACAAAAATTAGTTGTTCCCAAGAAGAACATCATTTCCTTCTTGGTTGCTGGTCTGGGTGCTTGCAAAATTGCTGTTTTTCTTTCTTCATCTAATATTCTACCTTCATTGGATATTACATATCCTAGGTATCTAACTTGCTTTTTCCAAAGTTGTAACTTACTTTTGTTTACTTTGTGTCCTTGTATTGCTAAAAATTTCAATAACTCTACAGTATCCTCCCTGCATTGTTGCTGGGTGGGGGCTGCTAGCAAGATGTCATCCACATAAAGTAGAATCTGACTACCTCCTGGTGGGGTAAAGCCTGCCAGGTTGCTAGCCATTTCTTGTGCAAATATTGTTGGGCTCTCACAATATCCCTGTGGTAGTCGAGTATATGTATACCTTTTCCCCTGAAATGTAAATGCAAACCAATATTGACTATCAGGGTGTATAGGTATCGAGAAGAAAGCATTGCTGATATCTACCACAGAGAAATATTTCTGTTGCGGTTTTAAATCGTTTAACAAAGTATGTGGGTCTGGCACCATAGGTGCTCTAGGTATTACTGCATTATTCACAGCTTGTAAATCTTGAACCATCCGCCATTCCCCGTTTGCTTTCTTAACAGGAAATAGGGGTGTATTACATGGTGAATCAGGAGATTCTACCAGTACTCCTTCTTTGAGTAATGCTGCTATTATAGGCTTGATTCCTATTTCTGCATCCTTTCTCAAAGGGTATTGTCTTTTCTGTGGTCTAAATGCTGACTTTGGGGTAATTGTAACTGGTCCTGCTGTTCGAATAAGTCCTACATCTGACTTGCCTGTTGACCAAAGAGTCGTTGGAATTTCACATAAGGCCTTTTCTTCTTCTTCTAATAAAAATGCTAATCAGCTGTCCTCGCTAGATTGCAAGTGTACAGCTGGATGTGTCTGTGTCAACCAATTCAGTTTTTGTTTCTGTATCCCTTGTTCTGATAGTTCTAAATCAGTCTGTTTCTCCCATCTTGTCACCTTTTCTCCTAAGTCTGCCCATTTTACATTTTTATTCTTTGTCAAGCTGATATGTGGTAATCGATTTGATCTATATAATGCAAGGAATTCTTGAGGTAATGAACAGCTAACTACACTGTTCCCCTCAGTATCCCAGTACAAAGTACGCAATACTAATCTAGTTGCACGATTTCTGAACAATTCTTGCTCATACTCTCTATCAGGTCCTGGTGTAGAACAGTAGTATAGAGTACAGTGTAACAAATGCTGTCGATCAGTGTCAAGGGAGGGGGCTTTACTGATGGCTACGTTCATCAGTTCCTCGGTTACTGCCCCTGGACCAGTCGTGACTAGGTCCTGGCTGTACCAGTAAAAAGTTTCACCCTCCGATTGCACTACAAAGGTATCCATTTGTCTCTGCGCCTCCATACCTTGTACAGTTGGAACTACTGCTATACCAAATATCTGCATAAGGTCCCTGCCCAGTAGGTTTACTGGACACTTTGCAGAAACAACAATTTTACTTCTCTGGGTCATACCTGAAACAGGGTCAGTTATTGCTATATCATGGGAAAGTGGTTCCCTGTATAGTTGTCCATTTGCAGCTTTTACTAGTATATAATCAGGTGATTCGGAATGTTCTGGTAACTTGGAGGGGTGTATCAGGGTCCGTGATGCTCCTGAGTCACACAGGAATCTGACTTCCCTTCCCTCCACCAGAAGTGTAACTTCCGGTTTCGTATCTGCTAAGTAGAGCTCTAAGCTCAATAGTGCTAAGTCCAAAATTTCACTTTCTTCATCCTCCATATCTACTTGCACTTCCTCTATTCCTTCTATCACATTTACATTTGTTTTTTGTGTATTAACTTTTCCTGATGATTTTTGACTTTCGCATGATGTATCTTCACTATCATATAGTCAGTCCTCATCTCCCTTATCTTCTGTAATTACCTTTTTGTTCTGCTTACAATCCCTTGCTAGATGTCCCTTTTTCCTGCACTTGAAGCATTCACCTCTCTTTTTCCTCTCTTCAAAATCTTCTGATCGTTTGTCAGACTGTTTGTTTCCCTGGGCATTCTTCTTGCCCTTTTTACCTGATTGTAACACAAATACTTCAGCTCCATCTTCAGCAGTGAAGACTTGTGCCTTCTTTTTCTTTTTACTATTAAAATGTCTTTCAGCATGTCTAGCATATTCAAGTAAGGCTTGTAGCCTCCCTGTTCGATGGTCTATCATATGCTTCGTAATGAAGCTACTAATAGGTGCAATGCAACCTTTCAAAAATGCATTTTTCAATTGTTGTTCATACGGGGAATCATTCGCTTGGTTCTCAGGAACCGACATACCGCTATGATTATTAAAACATTCTAATAATCTAGCATAGTACCCATCTATTGTCTCATTTTCCTGTTGTATGCATTGATTAATGCAAGTCCAGTCTGCTCTAGGTTTCCATTTCTCAGAGATTCGGTCTGTAAGACCTTTCACTCTGTTGTCTAATTCTGCGTCACTATGTGGGAGTGGTTTAAGCTCTGCATTACGAGGATTCCAGGTGCCACAAATCATGTGCCAATCTGGACCTATAATTTATCTTACTACTTTTTCTACTTCTTCCCCATTCAAGTGGTAACTCAACCTCATGCCTTGCAAATCTTCTAAAAATTTCGTAAAATTAACTTTCGGATGGGGGATTCCCTCAGTAGCTTTCCAGATATCCTCCGGTGTCCATGGTCTATATACTAAGAGTGTTGGGTCCTGCCCCTCCTGTCCTGCCTGAGGATTTGGGACCTCTATAAGTGGGCATATTTCTTCCTCACTCTCATCCTGTAGGTTTCTCTCTATTTGATATGATTCTGAGTCCCCATGTATTTTACGTGTCTGGGACCTAGTTTCAATAGGATCTCTAACAAACGGTTGTGGTCTTGCTGAAACTTCAGGATAATGCAGAGGCAGACCAGCCTGTCCACTCGCTTCATATCCTGAAAAGGGTAAATGAGGGGGCAAGGGAGGAGGAGGAGCTGTTGCTATACTAAGTTATTATCTTCTTTGTCTAAAAATAATGTTTTTGAATTTTTAAGTTTCTGTTCCCTACGATTTGCTTCCTCAATCCACCTGTGTGCCTGAGGAATGCCTAATTGGCGTTGCTTTTTTGCCTGACCTCCCGCATCAGATTTAAGTTGCTTAAGGAGTTTAACTAGTGAAGTTTTATCTAGTTTACCATCAAATTCATATTTGTTAACCCATTTTGTATAATACCTAAAGTTATCGGAACGTTGTAATTGCATGTATTTTGCGTCTTCGGTTAGGGGCGGATCTCGCGATGTTTTAGTGCACTGATTTCCCATGGTAAAGAAAATGTTACGTAACCCTTTTTATCACGTGATATCAGAAGTTCAGTTCCTTTTCACAGTTTATCTAGAATAACTGCCTCCCTTATTCTGTTACCCTGATCTATGACCAAATATACAGTACTTCCTCTTGTCCCTGATCTGCATAACAAATCTTGACAACAATATACTGTAACCTAGTCCCTGATCTAAAACAGAAAAAAGGCAAAATCTTCCTACCTGAGCCTCCGGTATTGAGTTGTCCAGGATCCGCTCTTCGGCCACAGATCAGAAAGTGGCCAGCCTCTTTAAATGACAATTCAGTCGGAGGTCTTTTGACCCAAGAAGAACCATTTCGGTAACTTCTCCTGCGCAGTATTCGACCACCGGTAGACTCTGATCTGCAGCTGTCCGAGGGATTTCCAGCTAAGAAGGACCAAACTGTTAAATAAAATTAAGAATTCAATACACAGGAGGTTCAGGTTCAAAAGTTTACTAGTGTACACCAGGAGGCAACAAACAGTACAGAATTTTGTCTAACATGAAACAGGAAGCACACAATTCTATATAGTCTTTGCATTCAAGCTGTGCCCACCTTACTGACGTGGTATGTCACAGGGCATCTACATCACTCTAGCTTACAGTCCTCTATTCATAAAAACTGCTGATGCTGTATATTTTTAAAAAGTTTTCCTCTGGTAACAATACGGCCTTGCTATCCACCTGGTCAGACATAATATCTTTCTGTAAAGTTACTTCTTCAAGGTTTCACATCAGTTCCAATACAATGGTGGATTCAATCTTCTAATACACATCTTTGTTCACTGTAACACTTTCCCACCAGCTGCATGCTATCTTAGTAACACATATACAAGGCCAAATCATCCCAGCAGGAAAGAGCAGAAGATTTCATTATTTCACATATTTAATTTCCTGACCCAGCAGATAATCACTTGTGAAAAGCATAAACATTAAAACTTGCTAAGCTAGCATCTGCCAGGGTCAGAGGTCAGTTTGCTTCAAGCCACACTGCAGTTTCAAAACTACCTACATTTACGCATGAATTAATCCTTTCTGTTATATGATTAATAGAATAAAATGCATTATATACTACTTTGTTTTTAAACTAACATTTCTCATATATTCAAATACACATTTTTCTAACAAGGTCCTAAGATGGAGCCTTGAGGAACACCAGTAGAGATGGAAAGAAAAGGGGAAGAGGCTGACAGCCATTTGACAGATTGTTCCTTGGCAGATAAGTAATCATTGAACCAAGCAAGTGATGAGGGGGATAGGAGTAGGCTAGCAAGTTTGGATAATATAAAGGATGAGAGACAGTATCAAAAGCTTTGAAGAGATCTAGGAAGAGACAAGAAATGAGTCTATTCTTGTCTTGGGCCTCTGCAATGGTGTGTGTGAAGGAGAGGAGGGCAGTGGTGGTGCTGTGGTGTGGACGAAATCCGTGTTGGGTAGGGGTAAGCAAGTTATGGTTGAGGAGGTGTTTAAGAAGCTGAGAGTGGACACATTTCTCTATTATCTTAGAGAGGGAGGACAGAATAGCAATAGGACGGTAGTTAGAAGGTTCAGTTGAGTTTCCACCTTTATGAAGAGGGATAGTAAAGAAAGATTCCCAGAGGGTGAGGACAGTAGATTCAAGAATAGATCTGTTTATTAATATAGATATAGGATAGGCAATAGAGTCAGCAGCAAGTCTGAGGAATGTAGGAGGTAATTTGTCCATGAAGGGAGAGCATGGTTTTAGTTTAAGTAGTAAAGATTTGATATAGGTAGTGGGAACAGCCTCAAAGGAGAATGAAGTTGTGCTAGTTAGACTAGGAGGGACTGGTATAGATGTTGAGTTAGGACTAGTGGTTATGAGATTTTGGATGGACGAGATGAAGTGTTTAAGAGGGTGACAGTTTCTAGAGGGGAAGAGTTTGGGTATGGTTCATTGCTTCATATTTTTGATTTGTTCCTCATAAAATCTGTAGTTTTTCAAACAAACTACCCAGGATTGAAGTCACTAAATAATAACATACATTTGATGTCAGAGTTTGTGTCCTTCACATTATGCAGGTGAGCACATACTGTTACTGTAGCAGCTTTTTAAGCTTTTTTTTTTTTTTTTTTTTACAGGAAGTTAGGGACAGTTAAGGGTATGGACAGCAGGCTGAAACAAATCATTTGCTATGCCGCTGTCGTTTGTTAGTCAGTAAAGGCAGATGTTATTGCCTGTAGCTAGAGTTAGGCTTAATAACATACCCCCGGATTCACGAATCCTCCATATAAGACTTAATAAGTCTTACTCGGTGGCTGCAGTTGAATGGTATGACGTCAGTGTGCCATGAATATGCATGAGGGCACGCTGACTCAACCGTAAGTCTTACACGGACCATGTAAGAAAGCAGGGGGCATGTCCAAGTGCCAAGCAGTCTAAATGTCCACGCCCCTGCAATTGTTTTAAAAGTAAAAAAGCAGATACACAACAGCGAGTCCGCTCAAATGTCCCTGCACCCAACACCACACCCCCTGATATTGTAAACCCCTATCACAGTTCTAAAACGCAAAACATTAAATTTATTTGTTTAAATTCCCAAAATAGCTGCCCGTATTTGCGTGTGTGTGCGCGGGTGTGCCCATTGCTTAACTAGAGTTAGCAATTCTGACATGGAAGAGCATAAGAAAGAATGTTTATACAAATCACACCAAATAGCAATAGCGTAATGGTAGAGCATTTGCACAAAGAAGAGGCATTCATGGTTCGAGTCCCACCACTCCCCTTTGTATTTATTTTTTAAATCAGTATATGAAATAATACCTGACAAATATGTTTAAACATTACTAAAAAGCAGTGAAATGGCCAATGTATCAGTGAACAAAATAAATATTTTAAAGGATCCTGATATAAAATTGCCTGCAGTTAAGCAGCGCTTCACCCAGCGCAATTGAGTTGCCCATAGTTTAATAGCGCTTCACCCAGCGCAATAGAGTTGCCCATAGTTTAATAGCGCTTCACCCAGTGCAATAGAGTTGCCCATAGTTTAATAGTGCTTTACCTAGCACAATAGAGTTGCCCATAGTTCAATGGTGCTTTACCTAGCGCAATGTGTTTGCGTGGACGTGCGGCCGCACCAATCAGGGCACCGTAGGGCACCAAGGAGCAATGTAGAGCAAAGTTGCTTAAATGCAGCCACACCTCCTAGACTGTCTGGATAGTATGAAAATAAAATGAATGACAAGGTTCGAACCCAGGACTCTGTGCATCAGAAGCAAAGTACAGAACCATTAAGCCATGACAACATAGGGGAAACAGCCACTGTTAACATTCATAAACTTACGAATGGTAGTTTAACCATTACTAAGCAGGTCTGCAGTCAGCCGAGAATTTTACAAAATGGCCAAACACAAAAAAGTGCGGGAAATGTGGCATATTTAAGCCCCACAGGCGGGAATACATGCCATAACTGATCGTAGCTCACATCTGCAGTTAGAATGTCGGGTGTCAGAGAGGGAACACGCTTCTGAGCGCAATGTTGGGGCATCGAGGAGTCCAAATACATGGTTTGGCTCCTTGTCCACCGTCACGAGTCAAGACTCCTGCAGGGCCAGTTCCAAGGGATGGAGTACAAGGCAGAGGCTTGGAACCGGTTAGCTCGTGACCTCACCAGTGCCACAGACATTCCTCGGACTGGTGAGCAGGTCTGTCACCACCATGCAGACCTGAAGAGATGAAAGCAGGACCACCTGAACCAATGGATATAGGAGGCCCGTGGGATGCGGGATGCCCCACAACTGAGTATGTAGCCATGGAATGCAGTATGTAAGAATTGATAATGGAGTATGTATAACGGATAGGTATGTCTCAATATCCCTTCATTTACTTTACAGCTGCAGGTGACCGTGCTACAAATCAGCAAACCTATGCTGATAGGCTGCTAAGGCTGCGCCACCAGGCAGGTTAGTGATTATTCTGCATGTATTATTATATAAAATATGGGAGAGCATGAAAGTGTTGTAGTCCAATAATACAGCCATAAAATTGCCTGAATAAGTCCTCTGCATGTACTGTCAAATAAAAACGTCAGAGAGGCAGAAAAAGAGTGTAGTAATCCATTAAGAAAGGTAACATGTCTGGAATAATATCTCTGCAGGCACTGCCATATAAAATAAGTGAGTGAGCCTGAAAAAAGATTGTTCTAACTTATTAATAAAGGTATAATATGTCTTGAACATGGCTGCCATATACACCGTTAAAACAAATAAAGGAGTGAGCCTGTGGAAAAGTGTGTAATGTCATTAATAAAGGTCTAAAACCCAGAGTGTGTCTGTGGCACAAAGTCTGAAATGTTGTTGTACCCTTGCATTATACAAACAGTACTGTTTGAAAAGGTGCTGGCAACCCAGAGTTGTGCAGTCCCATATAAAGTGGGTGATGGAAGTGCTAGTAGCTGTGAAACATATATACAGTCCACAACAGTCAGTTACTGGCTGGCATGAATAAGTAAACCTGGCACATGTGTAGCATGTTATTTTTTCCCCAGAAATGTGAGTGTGTGTCAAGAAATGCAGGGTTCTGTACAAATCGAAGTGAAAATGTCATGTGAAAATATTCCAGATATGTAGATAAAGAAATATAAATGCAATCAAGAAATATGTAGCAGTAACATCTGCATCCTGGACAGTTAGTATGGCAGATATAGGTCAGGCATATATTGAACTAGCCAAACCCATTACACAACCTAATGTATGGTGGCAAGTGTAATAATACAGGTAGGGGATATACACTTGCAGTCACTAGGAATGTAGTGTAGACTAAAAGGTCATTATAAGATGTTAACTGAGGTTTTTTCTACACCCTACTGTATGTGCATAAACCATGCAATTCCACACCTCAGTGGGTATGTGTAATCTTAAATATTTGATGGGACATATGTCCTATTGTTCTATAAATATGTGCATTCACGTTGATGCATGTGCCCTGTTTAAACACCACTATCATGGTGGCCTGTTGCTACCAAACATCCCTGCATGCTTTTGGAATAACCACTGTGGTTCAATATATGCATGTGTTATGCTTGCTGTTCAACTGTTGTACCCTTGGTGTGTTGGGTTAATGGGAATATTATTACATGCTGTTACAACTAAACTGGAATGCTGTTTTGCGTATGTTGCAATTAAACACACCTAATCACAGAACGTATGGGAAGGCCGGTCCCAGCGGACCCACCTGTCCCTCCTCAGCCGGCAAGTGCACCTGGCACCAGCAGGTCCGGTGCCCAGCCCAGGCTCCCCTCCTCCATTGGTCCTGTGCCACCTTCGGGTGGAAGCGCTGCAGGGGATGGGGCTCGCCCCCCCCCGTGCAAGCGTGGGTGGAGAAGGGCCACCTGTCACCCTTCGAAGGGTCCAGGCTGTGGTGTGTAGGGAGATCCAGCGTTCAGTCGCTGATCCCCTATGCCAGCTTGAGGCTTGAGTGGCATGTCTCATGGGTGAGCCTGCCCATCCTGCACAGCCCCCAGCACAGCCACCCTCGGGGCGGTGAAGGTTCAGTGGTGACTGCCCATGGGTGGGGATCTCAGTTCCACTGTTACCATCTGTGGGCTCATGGGCTTGCGATTTCCAAACATCCGACCCCATCAATTGTGTTCACCTACCCCATGTGTCATACACTGCCCCTGTATGCGTCTTGTCTGTCTTGTCTGTTTACCTTCCCAACCTACCTCCCCGGACATACCTACTTCCTCTACCTCACTTCCCACTCTCACCTGAAAAAAAAGGGCAATCTGTACCCACAAAACAATTACACCCCATACATAGCTGCCCATTTCGCACACATGTCCATCGGACAAACATGTAAGCTGATAATTAGAATTGGCAGTACAACATACTTTGTTGTCCTCACCCCTCTCCCAGGGGTGGAAGGTTTCAAATGTCACTACAAATTCATTGCATATGCACAGCTGTTGCTGTTAAAGAAATGGGCAGCTATGGACCTTCCCTACACCCGTCCTGCACATCCTGAGCTTGTTTACCTACTGTGTGTCCCTCTTTGTGCCCCCTTTTTCACCACTTTCCTATCTCCCCATTTTCTTTTCTTTAAAAGAAATGAGCGCGGGGGTTAGCAGGAGTAAGCACTTTTAAGCAGTAGTTAGCGGGTTTGCACCAGTGTGCGCATGTGTGCGCTGAGCTAAGCATCGCTAAGCGTCGCGCAAACCTGCTTACAACTGCTTAAAAGTGCCTTAGTCACTCTATGGCAGGGCCCTTGTACTGCTCAGCAGCAAAATAAAATACCCCTGTCAGTCTCGAACCCCAGACCTTGGACTCACAAGACTGCATGAAGTACCACTAAGCCACAGCAGATATACAATAATGTGGTGCTGAAAGAAATATATCATGCATTACAATGAGTGAATGTAAAGGGAGAATAGGAATGGCATAACACAAATCTTGTTCTGTGGCCCTTAACCAGCAAGTGTTGTGGAACTGCATGACATGACTGTGAAAAGAGAACCAGCCATGCTAGTAGGGAATAATGTTACAGTAGCACCTTACAAACCCCACACAGTATCAGAGCAGGATAAACACTGGACTATTTGTATAGGTCAGAGGCCAGACCTCCCAACTGTGACTGATTTACAGGGATGTCCCTGATTTGCAAACAAATGTTAGCTGTGCCCCTCTGACTCTTTGTGAAATGTACTAACAGTAGGCAGAAAGGTGGGGAATCTCACTTAATGAAAAATGTCAATAAGTGAGAGTAGACACTGCTTGCATGTCAGAAAAGGTGTAGTAATACATATGCTCTGAATCCCCCAAAGTCTCAACAACAAAATATCTGAAATATATCACAGGTGTATCCCACTTATATGTACCTTTCCCTGAGGCTGTTCAAATATTTACCTGAGAGTATCTGAGGCCTGGAAGTGTCAGAAACACACAGGCATATCAGCTTGTCTGCTGTTACACACTCAGCAAATAGCTGTAGAATGAATTCCACAAGCATGCCGGTATGTAGGAGTACACCACAGAAATATCAAAGGATGTAGCCATGTACTGCTAGCAACCACCTGTGACAATGCCATTGTTCAGGTGCTGAAAAGACTGGTGTGGTGCACAGTCAAAGGATAGTAGGCTAACCTCTGTCTACCATCTGGATATGTCCACAGGTGGGAGCTACTGAGACAGACTACTAGCCTTCATAGACTAACAGGTACACAGCAACTCTGCATGTTCAGCAAGATAAACAGCACACGATAATAAATAATGCTCTCCGCAGTTCTGCACCCCTACCCAAAAGTACCATATACCTGTGTAGTCAGGCACATCCACAGGTGTAGGTAGGCATACACAGTACTGAAATATGTCCAGTTGTCTTGAGTAGACTGTGCTAATGTCAACACAAACAAACCACAAACTGTTCAGAAGTGAGTAACGTACTAATGACAGTATAGAAGTTCACAAACAGTGCATGTGCCTGATATTCATAATTGGTAGTACAACATACTTAGTTGTCCTCACCCCTCTCTCAGGGGTGGAAAGTTTCAAATTTCATTCCTAATGTATTGCATATGCACAGCTGTTGCTGGTAAAGAAACGGGCAGCTATGGACCTTTCCCACACCCATCCTGTACATCCCAAGCTGGTTTCTCTACTGTCTTCCCCTCTTTGTGCACCCTTTATCACCACATTCCTATCTCCCCATTTACTTTTCTGTCAAAGAAATGAGCATGGGGGTTAGCAAGAGTAAGCACTTGTAAACAGTAGTAAGCGGGTTTGGCCCAGTGTGCGCATGTGTGCGCTTAGTTAAGCATTGCTAAGCATTGCGCAAACCACGCAAACCCACTTACAACTGCTTAAAAGTGCATTCGTCACTGTGTATGACAGGGCCCTTGTACTGCTCAGCAGCAAAATAAAATACCCTTGTCAGTCTCGAACCCCACACCTTGGACTCACCAGTCTGCATGAAGTACCACTAAGCCACAGCAGATAAACAATAACTTGGTGCTGTAAGAAATATATCATGCATTACAATGAGTGAATGTAAAGGGAAAATAGGAAAGCCATAGGAACACATTGCAATAACTACTGTTGTATGCCAGTTAATTCTCTAATTCGAAAAGAAAGTACATACTCCCATGTATCCAGTGTTAGCATTAGGAGGTGTGAGTAAACTTACACACTGAGAAGAGTGCACTGGAAGAAGCAACAGTCAGGTTTCAGTACAACATGCATATCACTGGCTACAACCCTAGCTTCAGATATGAGACATATACCAACCTTCTGACTGAGACAACAGTGTCCACAGCAAACAAGCATGGGCCCCACCTTGCACAACTGAAAGGGCTACGCCTACCTAACCTAGCATTTTATAGCAGTGTCCTGCAATCACAGTGAGTACTGCAATTACCACACAGCAGGCTGCATACAATTACTAAATGGTGGGCACCAATTGGTGCAGAGGCCATCACATGCACATGTGCAGACACCTAGAAAAGCAGCCTGTATTTGCTGTCCACACATGCAATAATATCATTGCACCAACTGAGAGAGAGAGAGAGAGAGAGAGAGAGAGAGAGACAGACAGAGACAGACAGACAGATGGAGACAAACAGGCTGTAAGAGACAGACACTGAAAAGAAAGACCAACACACAGAGGAAACCAAAACCAAAAAAAAAATAACAAATCAACAGCTACAACAGACGGAGGTGAGGAATACAAAGGTAAGGTATGTAACAGATATGTATTTGCTGGCATCTGAATGATATATCTGAAGGGTACTCTACATACTGTGAATCATCCATATGTGGCAGCAGTCCATATCTATATGTATATGCACATGTGCATAGGGCAAGGGACATACTGCAACTTTTAGTGAAGGCTGGACATATATATGTTGTTGAAGGTTGCTATGTGCACATATGTATGTAGGTTGTAGTGTGTGGCATTGCAGACAGCAAGCAGTGCCGGTATATGTCATGTGGTGGTTAAACGCTGTGGGACTGAGCTACAGGCAGTGAGGCCTGCTACAGCTATATGGCCTGAGGACAGCAAAATGCATTCTGCACAACACTGTGCAATATTATTACATAACCATATGTCTCATAACTGTTGCATAATTGGCATCCCCACCATGAAAGGTGGGCAGTATATGTGCCTATATGTGCATCTATATGTACAGCAATTGATGTATACATGTATGTGTGTATATATATATATATATATATATATATATATATATATATATATCGATATATTGATATATAGATGTAGATATATATGCATATATAGATATATAGATATATAGATATATATATATATATATATATAGATATATACATATATATATATATATATATATATATATATATATATATATATATATATATATATATGTATAGGTATATATATGTATAGATATATATATGTATAGATATATATATGGATATATATAGATATATGTATAGATATATATATATATATATAGATATATATATATGTATAGAGATAGATATATATATATATATATATATATATATATATATATATATATATATATATATATATATATATATATATATATATATATATATATATATATATATATATAGAGAGAGAGAGAGAGACACGGGGTCATATACTGCAACAGGTGCCTGTTGACCAAGGCATGGACTGAACACCAGTGTTGGTACTGCAGTGCCATACCCCATTCCAAAACACTTTACCCAGTAACTACCACATAGGTGGTAGCCTGCCTAACACTGAAGGTGTCAGAAGGGAACATGGGACACAGGTGGACAGTAGCCTCCCCTTTGATAATCACAGTGCCACACTAGTCTTGTAATCTGTCTACGTGGTACGTGTCATCACAAAAGGTGTGTCATCTAGGGAAATATAGGTCAGTGTTCCCCTCTACTCATCACAATGCCCCATGTGGTATGTACCTCACATGACAACTACAGCAAGTGGAAAGGCCACAGACATACCTCACAAAGAGTAATACTGCCCTCAAACACATGCCCTATGCAGACTGACTCACAAAACCACAGCTAGAGTGCGTTGCATACCACCCACCCAGAGGTTACCTCTGCCAGACATACAGAGGTATGTCACACCCATAGCAGTCAGCCAACCACCATGTCAACACCTCACAATCCCTCCAGGCTACATGACCTAGGGCCCTAATCCTTGCCACCTCACTAAACAGCACATGCTGAAGGTACAGGTTCCTATCCACAAATATGCCATACTCTGGACTAAGCCACCCAGCATTAACAAACAAGGCTCCTCATTAGCAAATGTCATACATACCCCTGATGATTGTTTGGGAGATAGGTAATATGCCCTGGGAGTCACCTCTGTGTATCCGGTTGACAGGAGCAAGTGAAATCACATTACATGTGTGTCAAAGGCCATGGTAGCATATGGCTAGGCTGGTCTAGGCCCTAGGGCCAATAGCGTATTACCTACCTATGACACAATGCACACACACATGTATTCAGTGCAATACCTGCTATGTGAGGTGGAATGAGTGTGACAGTGAATGTATGCAAGGTCTGTAAAGGTGTGATAGCTTAGTGTGAGGTTGTTTCTGTCATGGTAGTTTGTGACCTAGGTGTGAGGCCAGAGAAATATGTGTCAGTTATTGGGATGCAGACATAGTAGGATGGCATATGTTGTGACGTAGTTCCTTGTGTATGACTGTGGTGGCCCATTGTAGGCTGAAGCAATACATGTATGCTCAGTAAGTGGTACTGCTGGTGAATCCAGCTCACATATGAACTGTTGTACTACCTGAAGCTGTAGGCCTAAACAGCACAGTATGGTCTATGTTCACATTCCCTGGTAACACTGTCTTGTGTGTTTCCTGTAGTCTGCACAGATTACATACCTCAGGCATAGGTATCTGTAAGTAGGGACACACAGTACTGTAAGGTACACAGGCAATGCTCATCTGTGTCGGCATACATTTGTGTGTTGTATGTATGTATGATGTGTGTGTAATGATGCCTGTACCATGCCCACAATCACATGTGTGTTACAGGGTATGTGTGTGTACCTAGCAACATGTATACTCTGTTACAGTAGTAAGCCAGCTATATTAACAACCGTGCACATATGTTAGGTAGGGGTGGTTTACTGGTAATACTGTAAATGTACTTTACATTCATTGCATTGGATGACATATTTCTTCATGCATTAGCTTGATATATACCCCCGTGGCAAGGTTGTGCATTGTATCCCAAACAGTGCGCCGAGTACTGGTGTATACTAGTTTCTTATATGGAGTGTGGCAGGCACTGTCAGCCAGTTGTGGGCTGAGCACCGATATGTGGCACTGAACATGTGTATCCTCTGACAGACAAACAGATGCTATATATGGCAGTTAAGTGATATCTGTACTTAATAATGTTAAGTGTGCCACATGACTTGCTCACACATATCGTTTAATTGTCTTCCAGGGTTATGGCTCATCAACACAATCCGTCATATACAGCTGCGGAGGAACAGGAAATACACAACAGCCTGGTGCAGCACTATACACTGCTGTTTTCCAGGGCCAGCCAGCACCAGCATGAGCATACTGCACTGTGGCAAGATCTTGTTCGTCGGGTAAATGACATAGGCATGCATAACCGGACATATGAGCAGGTACGCCATCACTGCAGTGATTTAATTAGACATGTCCAGTGGCGTGCGTCTGATATCCATAGACAACAGCTTGCCACAGGTGGTGGGGCGGCCATACACCCCCCCACACACACACCAGAGTGGAGGATCTGTTCCTAAGCATGGTGGCTCCTGGCCTACAGCAGCAACAGCATCACACATGTGTCATCATGGAGGCCGGAGCCACCCAGCATGATGACATGGAGCATGCAGGTAATATGCCCTAGCTGTAGACTACTGTTACCTGTATTGTTAGAATATGCATATGTGAGATGTGTACTGTGTGTTTAGCAGTTGTGCTGCCTATTGTGTGCAATACTGATATTTGCAATAGTATCTGTACACCTGTGACTGTTGACTGTTGTTCTACTGTAGTTTAGCACACTCACAGTAGCAATGCCACAGTTGTGGCCACTGACAAACTGTGTCATATTCTTGTAGGTCCCTCTGGTGTGACAGCAGGGCAGACGATACATGCTGGTGAGTGTGTTAACACTTTAATATTGGTAATGACATGTGCATGTCATAGGTGAGTTGTAGGCCATGTACACGTAACACACCTACGTATAATGCATGCTGTTCATGTTTGCTGTGAGACATTAAACATCTCAGTAAAGTCAGTAGCTGCCTCAATCACATGCAATGCACAGAGCAGCAGACACATTTGTGGCAACACTGTACTGCACATTGGATATGCATAGTTGCTACAGCTGTACACAACAGAACAAGTTTATCATACGCAGTACACAAAAACATGTTACATTTGGCATTACCACACACCCGCTGTAAGGTCACACTTCAGTATCCCACATGCCATGCACACACACATGATGTACCTCAGGGGTAGAGGCCTATCATGGGGCTGTGCAACACTCTTCAATACATAACACAGTCATGTTAGGCAATGCTCCCTATTGGGCACCTCACAGACCCATGTACAAAGTGGCTGTGTAATTGTGAACGTAGCCACAGCACTGCAGTTCAGGTACAGCATGCTAGGCGGTGGTCTTGCACACATTAGTAGCTGTGAGTAACCACAAGATGCATGATGATAATGGCACAGGGTACTACACCCCATTCAGTTACAGTGACCACAGTACTAATCATAGCAGTCATTGCTGTACACCTCAATGTTGTGTGTGTGTAAACATATGCACCTATACACAATATGCATAGCATGTTGTGTGTGTGCTTAAATATGCCAGTATACACAATATGCACAGCAGTCGCCATCCAAACAAAGTGTCACATATATGTCCTGGAATGCTAGTGGGTGTATAGGTCACATGACACACATTGGGTATGTGTGGTGTTTAATGTTGCAGTTGTGTAGCATGCCATGCCATGGCTGGCACCGACATATTTGCAATATGTCCCACACTCACCATAACCATTGTACACTGGCCATGTCGAGCATTGGGATTCCTTCACGTCAACATGCACCACTCATCCCATGTGTGTGCATAGCATGCATGTGCTACACCTGTGCCCACTATTACTTGCCATGGACACAGACACTGTACTCAGACATGGAAATCTATGTGTCACACAGATAACACATGCAGCCATGGCATGTATACCTGTGAGTGATGGTGCACAGGGCATTGCAGAGCTGATAATACTTGCACAGCAATGTTGTGTCCAGGTACACATTGTGTTCCAGGGTGTAGCCAATCACTGAACAACTTAACAGTTGCATCAAAGCCATGTACACTGCCGTGAAATAGGGACATCTACACTTGCACTGCATGGTCTTGTGCAACACATATTCTACATGCTGACACGTGTGTGATGACTGTTTGCCTTGTGATACTGACACCCACCTTCACCCACTATAGAGTATGTATTGGATTGCTGGTGTGTGTGTGTATGTGCTGTAGTGAGGAGTGTATATGTGTGCATTTGTGCATGTGTTCATGTGTGCATGTGTTCATGTGTGCATGTGTTCATGTGTGCATGTGTGCATGTGTTCATGTGGGCATGTGTTCATGTGTTCATGTGTGCATGTGTTCATGTGTGCATGTGTGCATGTGTGCATGCATGTGCAGACTGTAAAGTGTGTTTCCTGTCTTCCTCTCACAGGTGCTAAGTTAGGGGTGGCCAAAAGCAGCAGGGAACCTGATGCCACTGCCACGAATAGTGGTGATGATGAGACATGTATTCTGGCACAGGAAGGTTTGACAGGGTCTATCGTTGGTCCGCCAATTGACAGTACACAGCGTTCAACCCCATCTATGCGCACACTCATACTGTCAATACATCCCTCATCACCAATTGCCATAGGCGAGGGACAGCATACAGTTGGCATTGACCAGGAGAGTGTGGTACCCATGGCACTTGCATCCCCTCACAGCAGCCATAGCCAGATTCCTGGAACAGTACCACATAGGCAGAGGTCCAGGAGTTCTCGGGGGAGCTCCTCTGGTCGTATTGCTCCTGGCAGACGTGCCCTCACAGGTCATACAACGTCCAGTATGTTCCAGGCTGTAATGCAGGCTCAGGCACGTATGGAACGGTACACCAGACAGGGACTTAGGGCGCAGTGGGCCCATTACACCACTATCAATGACAGCATCCGTGATCTTGCCGGTGCCATCCGGAATTACACCGAGGTCATTGATAGACATTGGGGGGAGACAGTAGATGCCCTCCACAATATGTCTTCCATGAGCCAGGACCATGCAGGACGGTTGCGACTTCAACGCGGATGCATGCCAGCAACAGCAACAGCTGGCAGTGGTCGCGGACAGCCCACAGTTCACAGTCGCTCCCGTAGTGGCAGTACCAGCCCCAGCCATGCTGGGGCTGGCCTTCCCATTGACCATCCCAGTAGACCATGTGCACGTGGCTCTGGCCAGTCCCAGCAGGGACATGGGTCCAGTTGTCATACCTCTGCCTCTGATGACAGTACCCAGTCAGGGTTTGTACCTGATACTGTCCGTAGCACCCCTGCCAGGCACAGGTACTGTGTCCGTGGCCAGAGACAGTGATCTATACAGCCTAGCAGGTACAGTCTGTGGCTGTCTCACAAACCACCGTATATGGCAGCCACATGGTGGAGCTGTGTGCATGCAGACACACACACATTAATCAAACAACTAGGGCTCACACATGCACACACACACATTACATCAACGTTGGCCCATGCTGTACTGTTGTCCCTCACACACACACACACACACACACACACACACACACACACACACACACACACACACACATGTCGATTGGATGGGTCAATGTCAGGCTCTGGCAAACAACAACACACTCTGTGCATATGATGATACCTGTGTTGCCTCCTGTCATCTGTAACATTGATGCAGGAACAGGCTAACATGGTGCTGATGCACAGGATGACATTATAGCAGTGTAGCAATATTAGCAAGTTGTCAACAGGAAAGTGTAATGACATCCTTGTAGGTATGTCTGAGCAGGCATTATGCATCAAAGTTCTGATTGTCAATGTAGCATTGTTTACACCACTGTTAGGTTTGAGTATGTATTGCCCACCCATGTGCCACTTGGCTAAAGTGTAATGTGTTGCCAGCATGTGTTAGTGAGTGGACAGTACGTGTGTGATGTGTGCAGTACAGATTAGCAAGTGTACATCTGTGAACATGGTGGGTGCACACTGTCTGCATGTATGTGCATGGTGGGCACATGGGACGTGTGGCATACCCTGTTGTACACATTGTTAACATCTCATAGTAACTATCAATGGCCAGTATGCATTCTACTACAGTTATGTACTAACATGTGTATGACATGGGTTGACACTATGCTGTTGGTGATACTGTTAATATCTGTCAATGATTTGCGGTCTGGTAGTATACACAACCTCAACAGCATGACTATAAGCAATCATTGGATGATGTCCTGACAAATGACACACAGTTGTAGGGAACTCAGTAACAGTTGGATCCTTCCGGTACTATACTCTAACACTAACCAGTGGTATTGACCGCCACCCATTCCTGGGACCACACCTGTTTGGCATATAGCCCCCTTAGCTACATGCAAACACACTAGGGATGTGTCCATCCACATCTGGAAATGCATGCATTGGCCTACAATGCATTCCCTGGATGGGACGCATATCCTACACAAGGGTATCATACAGACAGATACCTGTTGTCTGATACATGCTGTATAGCAGTAAGCCAGCTATGGCATAGTCATCCACATTTACTATACATACTATCCCGTCAATACCACATCGATGGTAGACCTTAACATGTATGTTGGGTACCAATGTGTACATACAGCCTCGTGTTATGTCATGTGTCCCTTGGTATCCACATATCCATAGGTATTGTGGAGTCCCTCGGTGTATCACATAAGTCATTAGATGCCTGAATGCATATCCACAAGGCAGTTGTACACCTGTACAGACTGTCCATTATTGCCAGTCGTTGTTGTGTATGAACATGTCTGACATATACCCCAGGCATATACCCTCACTCACACTACTCTTTAGTAACTGTCATGGGTGTGTGTGGCACAGATGACCTTGGCCACAGATCACAACAATGGACGGCCTTGTCATATACATACATATGTGACCTACGATCTGAGAAGCAGTGGCACAACATGTCAATGGAAACAGATGTATTCATGTAGTATGCAGGCTTCACACCTATGTACTGATTGAGGGGACATGTACACATACATATTTGCCATGCAGATACCTGATGTGTGCAATGCACTTAATGTTTTAATCATAATATGTCCTACTATAGTAAAACCAAAACCCACACCGCATTGACCAACAGTGACACACACACTGGCAGTGTTTGTAGGATTCAAACCCCTACCTAACTATGTCATGATACTAGTGAGAGACGCATTAACATGGCGTGCTATTTGCTTTACTGGCTGATTTCCCTTCTCCATCTGTATTTGTAGGATGGTGACATCATCAGACTTTCCAAAGAGGAATGTACCTCTTTTAGTGAGTTTTCCCAGTCTCCAAAAAGGGCACTCCTCTCAAAACAAACGTCACACATATACACCCCCCACACACACACACACACACAGTCAGCTTTTGCAGGATTCAAACCCCTACCTAACTATGCTATGATACTAGAGAGAAACACATTAAGACGGCACGCTATTTGCTTTACTGGCTGGTTTCCCTTCTCATGCTGTATTTATAGGATGGTGACATCATCAGACTGGACATGGTGATGTGTGTACACTTTGTTTTATGCCATTCCAGGAATGGTCCATGTGGGTCAGCAGGTGTCAACAGCTTGAACAGGACCTCATAATCCTTACCTTGTGTGATCTATCTGTGGACACATTGACATTCCTTCATATGTCAACACATATTTATGCACAGCTTGTTGGTTTTGTGGATACTACATGTGTCTGGGATGTTGTTAAAGGGCTATTCAAAGTCTATGTGAGACATGTGTAGCTGTGTTCAGTAATGTATGTCCTGGGTGGCTGCCTTGCAAACAGTCTAGCATGTTTGGGAACCATAATCCGCACATGAACATACCACAGTTGGTAGGGTTGTGTGTATGTCAGCTTCCAATAGCTCTGTTTATGACTTCAACCATGATGGACTCCATGAACTTGCAGATCAGACTTCATAGGCATACTGGACTGTACGTCCCATGGTGTGTTGTGCACCAACACTTGTGGGGAGTGCCATATGTTACTGTAACACATTCAACGGTTCCACATCCTGTGTAGGGGGTGAGGCTCAGCTGACTGTTCAGGTGCAGGATCTGTTTGTTCTGTAGTTTATGCATGACACATATTGGGAATCAATGTATTCCACTTGCTGCCATGCTTTTGGCATTGGGGGTAGCTGCTCATCCATTCTACATGTGATATCTCCTGGTATGATGATATGGACTATCGTCAGTGGGAGGTGGGTATGTATATATGGGCCTGTCTGTCAGGATGTCGGCATTGTCAGTCAGGTACAGTTGGCCCTGACTCAGGACATATATGGGTGTACATTGCTATTTATGACATAGCTGAAGGAGGTGTCATGATTCAGTCTGGACTCCTTCTCAGCTACTCTTTACAAAACACCAATGAACCAGAGCACTAATCCCTGTTATACTCTTTTACACACTTAACACCCTACTGATCCTTTGTGATCAGGCTACAGAGTATGTCATCATAATATCCTGGCATGTCCAGGAGTCGGTTTCGTGTGTACTCTCCAGTCCAGCTGGTGAATATTGTGATGTTGACATAATGTCACATCTGCCTCATGTACACAGACAACCCTCTCCTCCTCCTGACAAACTCAGATATATGTGTGAGATGCACCTATATAGACATACAGGGTGCTGAACTCTCTCGACCCATGACTGGCACAGTCTATCAGGTGGTGAAGGTAATCACACACACCACATATCAGTCTCACATATCCTGTAGTGACAGCACTCAAACCACATTATCACACATAGACATACTCGGATGCTGTAAATGAACTCTGCCTAAGCAGCAGAGACCTCCAAAGCAGACACACACACAACTGCTACCCCACTACAATACCCACATATTACATAGTTCACAATGTCAGTGTGCCACACAATCACTGCCCTTTGGGCTAAACAACACACCTAATACACTTGTAATAGGTGACACTTATTGTCAGACACACTGACGTACCACTCACCAGCCCAAACAAGGGAATAGTCACTTTGGGCTGTCTGTCAGGTGCCAGGATCTGCCACATAACACATGCAGTCAGGTCACTCCAAAGCAAGTACAGGACTGGCACCATCATTGTCCATGCTGGTGCGTAAAACCTCAGACGTTACTCCCTGGACCACATGACATGATACATGGAGGAACACTCTGATCATGTAGCTCAGGCCAGTATGCCCCTGACCTTGTCTAGCATCTTACACCCACCAATTATGATGTCACAGTATACAGACAAACATATCACGTTTAACAGTTGGCTAACAAATTGGTGTCATTCATAGGGGATACAGTGTCTGTCAGCCTGTGGTGACATGCTCGACATGCCACGTAGCTTCAATATGGACAACTTGCACCTGTCACATTTGGACTTTCAAATGCTGGCTAAGGCTCTTGCTACCACCATAGTACCTTTTTTAAGCAGGGCTCAAAAGACAAACCCACCTCCATAGACATTACAGCTTAAATGAAACTAAGGGTAATGCTGCTCAACACCAGATGTGTTACCCTCATATTGCGGCCACTCAGGACTCTCCTCAGTATGGAGGATAGCGATATCTGTGCACTAACAGATGCCTGGTTCAGGCTCACTTATGCACACCAGCACTACCAGGTTATGTTTCATACCATGCGCTCTGACCACAAGACTTGGAACAGACAACACAACTAGGGGGAGTATCCATATACATCACAGATACATACACCTCTGGGTTAGTAGCACTGCACAAAGCATCACAGACCATACATATACAACTACCATTGTGCAAAACTGCCTTTCAGTTTGTTGCCTGCTACAGACCACCCTCCCAAACTCAGGAACCACACTCGGCTTTCATGGGAACTATGGAGAATATGAAGGTCTCCACAAACACCATTATATTGGGTGACTTCAAATACACAAATATTGACTGGGGATACTACTCAAGCCCCAACACCCTCACCTAACAGTCGCTACAATTTGTAGACTCATATGCTATGGCACAACCAGTCAGCACAGCCACAAGGGGGAATACATATTGGACCTGATCATCACCAACATGGGGACTCTATGTTCCACACCAGTGATATACCCCTCATTGGTAAGGTCAGAACATACATGTATCTCACTAGACATACATATACCCTCCACACACCCATCCTGGGTAATCTTGGTGAACTTCTCATGAGCCAACGTCTCACTTCACCAAAGCAAGGTGGTATCCTTCAGAGACCCTGAGACAGTGGCAAATATGGCTCAGACTGCTGAATCCTTTACATACACATTCTATGGACACCTAGTGGACTGCATGGATTGTGCTATCCCAAATAACAACAGGACTCACTCCTCCAATGGCAGGGGATCTGTCTGGTAGACCCCAGCCATTAATAAGCTGTACAACATCAGGAGGAAGCTACTACATGATAGAGCACAATCCCAGATGGGGAAGGCATCTGTAATCTGTACTAGCAGACAGCTACGACCACTCATGAACTTTTCTAAGGGCCGCTTCTACCGGACAATTGCACCAGACACATAGGACTATCACACGGCCTTCTTCATTTATGTCAGGAACCTGGGTGGACACTCACTGATATGCTGTGAGTTACTGCATACTGACTAAACTTATACCCTGAACCCACTGGCATTGCCAACATCCTGGCAAACAGGTTCAGTGCAGATATCTCCCCCGCCATCCCCCCTAGGGAGCAACTATCCATCCCAACAGAGTGTAACCTCCCTGACATCACACAGTAACAGGTGAGTGCTGCCCTCCCCAAAGTGTACATCACAGCATCAATGGGACCAGACAGTGTCCTGGCTTGCATCTTACATGAGCTTCATGACAGACGTAACCCTCACATTACATTACTGTTCAATATCAGAGTTACTACAGGATATGTACCCAAGGAATGGCGTACAGCGTACAGTGGTCCCACTCCACAGAGTTGGTGCCACAACGGACCACAGACAATATTGCCCTATAAGCCTAACTAGCCTGTTTTGCAAAGCTATGGAGCGTATTGTCATGGGACTTATACACATAGACATCGGGAACCTACAGACACTGTGTCCTATACATTTCAGCATTGTTGTGGGCAGATCTTGCCTCTTGAACCTGTTTGTATTCTTTAAACAGTTAACAGGTCCATCGACATAGGGACGGTTGTCCACACAGCCTACCTGAACCTTGCAAAACCCTGCAACACAATAACCCACTGGGCCATTATGCATAGGCTCACCAGCGTTGATATGGACACATATCTCACACGATGGATTGCTACCTGGATCAGGGATAGCACCCACATGGTCAGAATTGTAGGTGCCATGTCTGACTATACACCAGTTACACGTGGCATCCCACACGGCTCAGTCCTGGGACCTCTCTTGTTCAGTATATATTTGTCTGACGTACAGGCTACCACAGGGGGAATATGGCTGACCATGTTCGCACTTGACTGCAAACTGGGTGCCATAATCAACTCTCCAGCTGCCACATGCATACTCAAACAGGGTCTCACAGAGATGGATGACTGGTGCCTCATCCATGGCCAACAGCTAAATACCATTAGTTGCATAGTCATCCCCTTTGGGAATAACAACATGCCCACACATTACCACATAGGTAGTACTCCATTACATACAGTAGGAGTTGTTAGGGGTTTGGGGACATGACTTGTTTGTACTGTCACCTTTGACAATCACGTTGCCAAAGTGGTTGGACAGACCTTCTATATAGGCCACCTTATCCCATATGGTTTCACATCTAGATCAAGTGAGGTCATTGTGCCCCTATACTCATCACAACCATGCTTGGTTACAATGCCACATTTGGGGTGTACCTTACCTGACACCTGCAGCAACTTTACTGGCCACAGAAGTTCCTCACCAAGCAGATCTAGGGACTCACATGGATGCCCTGCACAGTTCGGATGCAGTAACTCCAGCTCTACTCAGTCGCTTACCACCTACTTGGATATGATGTGTGCCTGTTTACAAATATACCCAACCCAGAATTACTGGACATGCTCCACCTCAGGATATCCGACTCCCTTGGAGCTACACACTCCAGGGACATATACCTCAGCACAGATGTTAATGAGACATGCTGGAGGGACAGATTCTTATCCCAGAGGCTCCACTCACTCCGGATTGTAATCCCAGTTTCACATAGGCAGAGCCACCCACTGACCACCTACAGGAGACATCTTGATGACTGTATAGGTGATCGTATGTTTACCCCTGGGATATCTTCTGTGTCCCTACTAGACAGAGGCACACTAGCCTAAATGTACATGGGCTATCTTGTGTGACCTACTATTCACACGCACAGTGTAGTAATCTGACAGGGTTGCGAATGCCAAACACACTCTGGCTAGGCTTGTACATGCCCTAGGGGAGATAGCGTAGTATCGACCTCTGAACCTATGCGAATGTTCGGGATGCGCAATGTTTATTGCTGATACTGTTTGTAGGTCTTTATCGTCTTTGCTTTACCAGTTTCTATGAACAACTTAGGTATCTGCAGAACATATTTGATTATGACAAGGTTCCACTATATTATATATGTGTCTGTTGTCATATAACTGTGTGCACAGGGCAGACTGCTGGATAGTGAGAGGTTCCTGGGTTAACACATGCAATTGCCAGATATGTGTGGCCCACTGCTGTACTCAGACATGGCCTAAGTGTGTGAGCATGCCCAGTTCAGGCTTTCCGTGTTTTGTTGCCTGACATTTGTCTCATTTATTCAAGTGTGTGAGCATGCCCAGTGTGACCTTTCAGTATGTTGCTATCTGAGGTCCACTACATTTGTTGATGTGTGTGAACATGACCAATATTAACATTTATACTGTGTGTGTTGGAAGTCAGGTTCTGTTCTTACTGCAGGACTCACCTTTGTGTCATAACTCGACAGGAATTATGCTGTGCCTGCAGGGTTTCCATGAGATACTTTGCATAGACTTATCAACATTCCTTCATACAGGCTGACCACTGCAATACTGTCATGGTTTAGTGGTTCAGTGCTTTAACTATAGTGCATAGTATCCTGGGTTTGAGGCTTTATATTTTCATACTGAGCAGACCAGACTGCTTAAGGGCCAGTTAAGCAAATATGAGCATGTTGACTTTTGTTCAGCTATGCCTTACTTAGACCAGGCTTGTCCGACATTGCTCAATATTCACCAACATTGCTGGACGTTGCCCAATATTACTCAACATTGACCACAGTTGTGCTAGTTGGTGTGTACAATTTTGTTTGCATATACCACATGGTGGTAAATGCTGTTTAGCACTGCTTTATATTGCTTAACACATGGCAATCATGCCTCAGGTGATGCTGCAGGGCTGCCTATGTCGGATGCACATACTACAGTCCCTGTACATGTTTGAAAGCAGGTAGTGTCAACTTAGGCATCCCTTTTACTATATGTGCAAGTCAGAGAGAGGTATCATTTCCGGAGTTCCTACTGAGCCAGTGTATGTGCTATGCGTTGCCTCTTTGCCAAGGCCAAAGCATACTGGGCATGCCTCCTTCTGCCTACTGGTGCAGGCTCAGGTTGTTCCTCCTCCGAGTCACGCTCTGCCTGTGATGGCCTTGGCAATGGTGAGGGGCTGTTTGGCCCAGGCCTATGCTGGTCCTGCTGCAGCTGTTTTCACAGGATCATATTATGTAGCATAGCACATACCATGACAATTTGGGCACATGTAGTTGGTGAGTACTGCAAGGCTCTACCAGATGTGTCCAGGCACCAGAACTGTGACTTGAGCAGCCCAAACACATGCTTGATTACATTACGTGTTTGTGCGTGTGCCTCATTATGGCATTCCTGTTCAGGTGTGTGTGCGTTTCTGATGGGTGTCAGCCACGGCTCCAGTGCATAGCCAGCATCCCCCACTAGGTGACCATGTGGGATGTCCCCATTGGCAAATGTCTGGTACAGCTGCGTCAGATGCCAGATATGGGAATCATGGTAGCTTCCAGGGCAGCCAGCACACACATTCAGTATTATGCCCTGGGCATCACACATGACCTGGCAGTTGATGGAGGGGAAGCTCTTGTGGTTGAAGTAGACCCTACCCCGCTCGCCGGCTGGTGCATTGATGCGTATGTGCGTGCAGTCTATTGCACCCACTACCTCAGGGTATTCCGCTATTTGCTGGAAGAGATGCATATTGCTGGCCAATACCTCACGAGAATTGGGGAAATATACATGATCACCGACATGTGCTGACATGGCATCCAGGAACTGGTGCAGTACCCTGGATGCTGATGCCTGTATCACAGGTTGGTCTCTGGAAGGTACCTGTTGCTAATATTCTTAGGCCAACATATACCTTGGTTTCCACTGGGATGGGTTCCCCTCTGTTGGTTCTGTGTGTGAGGCATGGCCTGCACAGCTCAACAATTTGCTGCAGGAGGTCTCTGTCCACTCTATAGTGCTCCATTATCTCCAGCTCATGTAGCCCCTGGTAGGTTACCCTGGGCCTGTACACTCTTCTCCGTCTCCTCACTGTGGGTTGTCCAGCAGCATTTCCATTGTCACCACCCTCAGCATGTTGCATATGTCACCTTATAACAGCAATGGCAGCCCCTAACATTTCTTTGTCTCAGTAAAGCGTTTTCAGTTTTCACTTCTATTAGCTTACTGCAGTGTCTGTTGTGAGAAACATAATGGACTGTTGTTTGCAGAGTTTTAAGTGCTAGGCTGGGCTGGGCTAGTGTACTGCCTGTGTAATTGCCTGATTCTGATTGTTTTCACCTGCTAGCTCTGCTAGTACTCCCTGGTAGCTTCCTACTATTTGTTGTGCTTCCTTTTTCCTTTCTGTTTCCTTGGGGGGGCAGCGCCGCGCACACAAGCGCAAACATGCTCACAGCAGCTCACACGCACGCACACATGCTTACACGGACTAAAACTTGCTTATTCGGGTTAGAACGCGCACACACCAGCGCAAATGCACTTACAACAGACCCATAAGTAGGGGGTACTTAACATTTGTTAGGGTTGGGTTATGTGCCACTCTGGCATTTAATTGGTTTGCCTTCTTCTGAATATTGGAGCATAATCACAGCAGTCCATGCACTACAGTACATCAGCCAATAACACTACCATAACAAAAGTAACTCACACAAAATTATTAGGTGTAACTATGCACAGATGTCTGAAATTTAATAAGCAGATACAGCAAGTCATCAGAAAACACACACCAAAAACTCGGATTTCTGTATTGGTCAAACCTTTATCTAACTAATGCACCATTGAAAACCATTGCCCAGTTCTATATCCTTTCCACATTCCTAAATGCATCAGGAATCACAAACCACAAAGAAAACAAAGTTAGAGAAATGCTACAACAAAGTAGCAACATTTACTTCAAACCTCTCATAAAAGGACCCTGCAGACTCACCACTATGTCATCTTTTAAAAAACTGCAATGGTTATAATTATCACAACACCTAATCTACACCAGTCTAGCCATAGCCCATAATTTTATCTACAACCCCAATCACCATGTACTGAGTTACTTTCCAGTGAAAGTATTCTTGCCACTACAAAGTCAAGCAGTTTTGCAGGAGATGCTCTATTCTGTATGCCAGTTACTTCACAAAACATTAGAATAAGTTACTACTGCCATTAAAGCAGACAAATTAAAAGGCTTCAAACCCAAGCTAAAGTAACACCTGACTGACTTCCGGCTTATTTACTGTTTCTCATCAGGATAATGTAGATTCGCACTCCACCTTCATGTCCATAAGACAGCTTGCTTACAGACACTTTAAGCACATACCATAAGCTGCTTGCACAAAGTGTACACTCTCATCTCTAATTCTCCATACATTTTCCCCATTTCCTCTAATTTCCCTAAGTTCCCACTTTTCTTTTTCATTTTCCCCACAGCCACCTCTTCTTGTCTTCCCACTATTTACTTCTATTTTCTTACTCTACCTCCTTTTCTTCCAACTGTATGATCAAGTTATACAATTGTAATGGATAAATTTAATACCGCTGTCAAAGATCTTTGTTTCTGTAGCAGTCTCTGTATTAGACTATTGGTCTATATTCCTCCTATTCTTAGTAAAGTGTTTCACTAGAACTCTACATATTAGACCATTGTTGTATGTTGTCTCTTGTTTTTATTGTAAAGGTTTACTTGGAATTGAGTGCATTAGAACTAAATTTATTTGCTAAATTTATTTTTATTCTCATTGTATGAAGCTTTTCTCCCTGGGCCTCCACTGAGAAGGAGCATTTCTTGCTCATTTGGACTATCCTGGTTTACACACAATGCAGGGAGTTCAGCTGTTCCAAACGAACAAAAAATCCACCACAGCAATGCAAGAAAACAGCTACAGCAAATACGAAGCGAAATCCTTTATTGCAACAAGATACAGACTATAAGCATACCTGTGTTGTCATAAAGAGATACAAGTTCTTTAAAACATTCGGATCCTACATCGATACCCATAGGCAATTTCCATATACGAAGACCCCTAGGCACTTGCTGCAGTTCTTTAGATTTGTTCAAAAATAGATTGTCTAGTTGCATAGCTCTGTATTTGAGACAGAGCTTTTCATACTTATATATTTGCTCTCGGAGTGAGAGCGGGTACTGTTGTTGCACTCGCCCGTTAGTTGTTCTTACTTCCGGTGCTTCCCAATTAGTAGCAAAGCTCGGTGCCTCAAACCATGAACCTAGACCATGGTTCCGATCATCCCCGTTCGGGTAGGTAGAACACCCCGGTCCTTCCAGGTTCACCCTTCCTAGTCTGTCATTAGTTTCAGCACCAACGGAGCTCGAATGGGTATCCCTTTGCCCCGGAGTAATGCTTTCATTAGAGTGCAACGTAAATAACCACACCTCTGAATCCGTTGGACTAACACCGTTTGTGTTAGCCTGCGACTTTACCTCCGTGTAAACTTTAACTAATTTGTTCAGTACATTAGACAATTCTTTCAGGATATCCTCCATATCTGTTGCACTACTCTCCAACGCACTGCTGAGTAGAATACAAAATATGTAAAAGAACTGGATACCAAGCCAAGGATCCACAACGATAATCCAAACGAACAAAATCCACCACAGCAATGCAAGAAAACAGCTACAGCAATATAATAACGAAATCCTTTATTGCAACAAGATACAGACTATAAGCATACCTGTGTTGTCATAAAGAGATACAAGTTCTTTAAAACATTCGGATCCTACGCCGATACCCATAGGCAATTTCCATATACGAAGACCCCTAGGCACTTGCTGCAGTTCTTTAGATTTGTTCAAAAATAGATTGTCTAGTTGCATAGCTCTGTATTTGCGACAGAGCTTTTCATACTTATATATTTGCTCTCGGAGTGAGAGCGGGTACTGTTGTTGCACTCCGCCTGCTAGTTGTTCTTACTTCGGTGCTTCCCAATTAGTAGCAAAGCTCGGTGCCTCAAACCATGAACCTAGACCATGGTTCCGATCATCCCCGTTCGGGTAGGTAGAACACCCCGGTCCTTCCAGGTTCACTCTTCCTAGTCTGTCATTAGTTTCAGCACCAACGGAGCTCGAATGGGTATCCCTTTGCCCCGGAGTAATGCTTTCATTAGAGTGCAACGTAAATAACCGCACCTCTGAATCCGTTGGACTAACACCGTTTGTGTTAGCCTGCGACTTTACCTCCGTGTAAACTTTAACTAATTTGTTCAGTACATTAGACAATTCTTTCAGGATATCCTCCATATCTGTTGCACTACTCTCCAACGCACTGCTGAGTAGAATACAAAATATGTAAAAAGAACTGGATACCAAGCCAAGGATCCACAACGATAATCCAAACGAACAAAAAATCCACCACAGCAATGCAAGAAAACAGCTACAGCAAATACGAAGCGAAATCCTTTATTGCAACAAGATACAGACTATAAGCATACCTGTGTTGTCATAAAGAGATACAAGTTCTTTAAAACATTCGGATCCTACATCGATACCCATAGGCAATTTCCATATACGAAGACCCCTAGGCACTTGCTGCAGTTCTTTAGATTTGTTCAAAAATAGATTGTCTAGTTGCATAGCTCTGTATTTGCGACAGAGCTTTTCATACTTATATATTTGCTCTCGGAGTGAGAGCGGGTACTGTTGTTGCACTCGCCCGTTAGTTGTTCTTACTTCCGGTGCTTCCCAATTAGTAGCTCAGCTACAGGAGTTCAGCTGTTGCCTAATACACTGAGATTCCCACGTGACTAATAATAGTTTGGCATATAAGTCTCTTTAACATGAATAATTAATTTGCTTCAAATTTTTTTCCAGGCCAGCATGTCCCTTGACTACTGTAGATTTTGGAAGATTTTGTGTCTACTCAAAATTTCTAATTGTAGGATGCCCCTAGCTTTTGTTATATCTTTGGCAAAAGCTAAAATGTTGGGGTCAAATATAATTAAACTGTGTACACAAAAATGAGCTGCAAAATAATGTGTATTTTGTGGAAAGGAGAAAAAGTAAGAGAGACAGTATATCAAAATGTGAGCTACCAATCTTACATTCAAGGAATAATTATTGGTAATTGTCAAAGTGTCATGTCACATGTGGTTCAAGATCATGATTAACACTTATACGGAAGAAAATAAAACCACGTGTTGAAGATTGCAAATCAAGAATATATGTCAAAGCATTAGCTGGACATACTTAATTCAGAATTGTCAGTTACTGCATCCAAAATATCAAAGAAATGTTCTTGGTAGACATGAGATCAGGAAGCAAGACGTCTGCTGTAGAATCATCCAGATGGTCAGTCAAGGAACCTTTCCGTTTTCTCTCTATTGCTGTCAATGACAATGGTATTCAGTTAAGACAATGCATATTATACTGGATATAACTGACTGGTGAAAAATATAGAGATATATAGACTGTACAGAACAGCAATAGTTGCTTTGAAATTTTATCTTCCTATAGGGATATATCATGCATTTATCACATAACTCACTAGTTTTAGAATAGTATAAAATCATTATAAATTTAACTATAAAGTTTATAATGTCCATTCATATACATTATATTCATCCAATAAATGTATTATATAATTTTAAGAAGTTAAAAGTAACTTATTTATATTAGTCATGCTACTGGGAGGGGCCTTGGCACTTGTGAACAAAGCATTAATGGAACAGCACCTTATGTCTTGTTGTCTATCATTTTGCAGGCCTTATGCTTATGTTAGTATATTAACTAATAATGCTTCTATTTCAGAACTGTCTGAATGTGAGCCTGGAAAACAAAAGAGCTAGTAGAAGGCACAAATTATTACCTAAGGGCATAAAATGCATTTATTTCAGGATCTGAGCATTTTCTCCTGGCAGACTCATGAATTTAGACACTTTGCAAAGTGGAATCTTGCTCGAAATTTCAAAATTGAAAGATACCTTTCCATGAACAATAGCTGCTACCATACCCACAAATCATCTGTGGAATGATCACTCCACTATTATTTTTGTAAAAAGATTCCTAAAAGAAAAATTCGATTCATGCTTTAAGTCAATAGAAAAGTTTAGGAAACTGTCATAATCTTATTAAGCACTTAATTGTAAAGTTATAGTGTAAAAGAACTGCAGAAGCACTTTGGTGTTATTAAACTTCATAAAGCATCTAAAAATGTTCAGTATTTTATATAACACTGCATATCACTTTCAGAATTAATACTACTACTATGAGCCATAAGCCGTAGCAATGTTTAAACTTTTAATTATTTTACAAATAGTGATATGAGCTTAGATTACTCTTTGAAGTTCTTAGTTTTGCTAACTTTTAAGCATGAACCAAAATTGATCAAAATTGATTTTCTTACTGAACCTCATAAATATTGTATTTGTTAATTTCATATCTAGTTAAAACCTTATGCATTACAATTGTGCAAAAATACCTAGTTAGTATATTTATCATATTAAGTTCCAAAATGCGTTGGAAATTAAGTTTCCTTATAGAGCACCATGGTGATATGTTCTGAAATGTATGAGTCATTTCTATAGATTTTATTCTTCTGAGTAAATTTTCAAAAATAATCATTTTGAAACTGCCGTATGAAGCAGACTTGAAGCAAAAACAGTTTGGATCCTTCCAGTATGTAATTTTAATATGCAGTACTATAGATTACACGAATGTAAATGTTTTAGGGGTAAGGTTTACAGCAGTATTCTGTCAGTGCTTAGCCCAGCCCAACAATGGCCAATAACTGCTACTCCTTCTCCAACATGCTAAGTAGCTGATGTGTATATTTCATTTTACTTACTAATAAAAAACATTCTTGATATCATTATAAAATAAAGCCTCTGCAAAGATTATCCCTGCCATATAATTTGCTATTTATAACTATAATCTTTGTTCTGTGTGATGATACTGACTTCATACACCGTTTGCTGTGTTATTTTATATGTTCTTATTATGAGACTGATATTAAACTTTATTCACATTGTTCAGGTTGTTATTGTTTAGGTTCTTGGTCATGGCTGGAAAGGTTCTTCAGACAAGTCACTTTCCCAGTTCACAAATAATAAATACATGCATGAATGAATTCACATTTCATTTATAAATGACACAATGTCCAGGAAGTTGTATAATAAAAAGTAATTTAAAGTGGCAGTGAAGGCACAACTGTACAAAAATATATAAAATAATACTGCCAAGGAAGATGAACAATAGTAGGGTAATTTAAAATGGCAGAGAAGACACAAGCACACAGAACTATGTAAAATAATAATGTGCATAATGCATGCATTGGTTCAATTTGTTTGACTTTTCTTAACCAGGTAAGCCCATAGGACACAAGTGTATCTTTTCAGGAGTGATCTGGTTATCTTGTTCAGAGCTTTACAGTACACAAATGGTGGTAGAAAGGATCAACCCCTGTACTAGGGGCATGGGAAACAACCCCTTAATATAAAATAATTGAGACCCTTTTCCATACTAGCAACTTGAGCACTTTTCGAGCAAGACAGGCAAAAAAAGCTGACAGTATGAGCAAACTGGATTAACCATAGCCTCATCATGTGAAGGAACAAAAATACTGACCTTTTTCACATAAGGCACCTTGTGACAAGTTAAAATGGCTTCCGCAACAAGAAAACGGAATGCCTGCATCAAAGGTATGATTTCACAATTGTGTAAGGTACACAACAAGAAACACTGAGCAGATATATACAGAAGTACATTGGGCAACAATTTTTTTCTAATATGCCCTCTACTGTAGATGAAACAAAAACTTTTCTAGATTGGGACCTGATACTTGGAACCACTTACCTACTGACATCAAAAATGTAGAAACAATTAAAAACTTCAAAATGCACTTAAAGGGTATCTGTTTACACAATCTTCCTGAAACTGTTACCATGACAATGGTTAGGTAACTTACCATCCTATGTCATGAATAATAGAATACACTTAAAAAATCTTTCCCTCACTGTTAGTGTGTCATATTATGCACATATATTTTACATGTATATAGGTATTTATGTATTATGTGTATAACTGCACTGTATTTTATGCATTTCTTGGCTTGCATTTTGTATCTATCTATCTATCTATCTATCTATCTATCTATCTATCTATCTATCTATCTATCTGTCGATCTATCTGTATATTTTTTTTACTTTTCGCTCCATGCACTCTGACTGGATCTTTTAATCTGACATATCTGCATTATGTTCCAAATTTATTATATATTCATTCTGTGGTGACCCCTAACAGCGAAAAGCCGAAAGACAACAACATTCTGTATATAATATTTTAATTAGAAACACTATGAGGTTTTTTTTGCATTCTGACCTTGGGTCTTGGTTGAAAAATGTCAATAGACCAGTCCACTTACCTAGCAAACAAATCCATCCATCCGCAATCCTTTTTTCTATTGGTGTCACTTCAACAGTGATAATCATGTAGTGCCAAGGTTCACACTACTGGGTGGCTAACCCTGCTGCAGTTGTCCATACCATACACTCTCACCTATGGCCAATCCACCTACTACATGTCATTGAAATGTGGGAGGAAACCCATGACAATACAAGGAGGACATGCAAACTCCACACAGAAGCTACCCCAGCTGTGAATCGAACCAGAGAACCTCTTGCTGTTAGACAACAACACCATCTGCTGTGTCACTGTGCCACCCTCCTGTGAAAAAATAGTAAATCAATAAATAACATGCATTATACGACAAATAATGAAGCAATGTGAAGGCTGCTGGAGGCCAAAACCCACAGTTCAGTATCCTGTGTGTTAGTCATTTAGTTCCAGTAAAATGACCTCATGTTCTGATCTCAAACCCATGGTCAAATTATCTTTTTCATAAATATGCTCATAAACATGCTTATTATCAAAATTCCAAATCTCCTTCAATTTTTTTGTAAAGCATTTTTTTTCTCAGTTATAAAGACTAGCACTGAAGTCAATCACCGGGAATAGTGTCTCAATTTGTCTGCATTGTAAAGTGACAGAATGTGGTAGCATCTTTATGTCCATATGAGAATCATTACAGAAACTGACCAGAGTAGAAAGAAAATAACCTCCCAAACTCATTACCAAGCTGATCATTGAGCCTGGCAACAGTGCAGCCTGCACAAGAGATTAGGCACTGGTCATCATAGCATGTCAATATCTTTGTACCAAGCATGTGCTTTACTAACCAAAAGAGCAAAGCCAGAGAGATGTTTAGTAGACACATCTGATGAGCACACATTTTGATAATACTGCTCCTATCCCATTTATAGTTCATATTTAGAGCACCACTCAGATAGATAAACATGCACTTATACGCACCAGCAGTAATTTCTTCATTTTTAAACCTTTAGTAAAGTTTGTTGTGATCCTGATGTTACATATTTTCTACAGAAATGATTAGAAGAGTCCTCCAGAAATTCAGGCTGTTAGATAACTTAATTAAGGAGTGTATTTTCACATAATGTGTTTTATCTAGTAATCATAACACTTGTAGTTTCAACATTGCTCTGTAAGATAGTACACTGTCTTCTTTTCTTCTTCTTCTTTCAGATTTTTCCTGGTTAGGGGTCGCCACAGCAGATCACCTGTCCTCTCATGATTGGCAGTGGAGTTTTATGGTGTCGAGTTGGCAGCCCGGCGCCCAACCTTCCATAGAAGGCACACACATGCACACACTCACACCTAGGATCAATTTAGAGTGTCCAATCCACCTACAGCATGTCTTTGGGATGTACGAGGAAACCAGAGCACCCGGAGGAAACCCACGTGACCACAGGGAGTACATGCAGACTCCGCCACCCCAGCCGAGAATTGAACCGGAGAACCTCTTGCTATGAGGTGGCAATGCTAACAACTGCACCACCGTGGCCACCCTTTACACTGTAACAACCATAAATGTTAAGACATTGATTTCTTACTTGCTTACTGGTGAAAGTTTTATTTTTGGCAGGGGGGGGTTTAACTACTCTATTTTCGCCCCATCATTTTTTGCATTAAGATGTCTCTGGAAGTAAAAAATGTTTTTATTGTACACTGCTATCTTGTTTCTCAGGCATAGAGGGTTTATTTTAGGACATGCTGCAGTATCTAAATCTTTGAGATCGGAACACAAAATATCATGATTTTACTCTGCTAGTGAGAGCTAGTTTGATCAGGTACAGCTTTCAGTAGAAATAGCTGCTGGTTAGCCAAAGAATTTACCTTTGGATAAGATGTTAAACTGAGATCCCATCTGCCTGAGGTGGTCACAGCTCAGATGGATGTAAAAGATCCCATAGCATCTATCAAAAAGAGTATAGGAAACTCCCCAATGCTTGGCCAAAATTCCCCTAGTAGCATAATTATCACCTTGGGTCCCCTGAAAAGAGGACACTTGCTAAGTGGGACTAACCCTGAGAACAAAGGATAAATAAAAAAATAAAATGAAATAAAAAATCAGTTGCTCTTGCCACCTCTGATCTGTTCATTTCACTTATTTATATATTTTTTGTTTTTACTAGACAAGTTAGATTTCCTGAGTACAGCAATGCTGTGCCTTTTTGCTGCATTATGACAGATATTATTTTCATTTTATGTAGTTTTATTTTTAGTTTATTAATCAGAGTAATGCAGTGAACCATAAGGACCAATTTCAGACATTGGCTATGTACAAGATATAAACTACAATAAGTTGATATTTCTAAGAAAGTATAATAATAATAATAAAGTCAGTAGATACAGTTAAATCAGAGTAGTTAAGTGTAAATGAACAAATAAATATAATAGGAAACAACATACCTAGAAAACCTTCAGTAAGGTAGAAAACAGAACAACATATACAGAAAAACAGTATAGTGACCATAGACACTACACTCAAATTCAAAGTTACAGCAGGAGTTAGAAGGAACAAAATTATTAGTTCATTAGGTGACTGCTGATGGACTGAAACATGTCCATTTGATTCTTTCAGAAAGAAAATTTTGAATCCATAAAGAAATCTGTTTGTTAACCCAGCCACTGAGGATGCACAAGCCAGTGCATTTCTTTGTGCTGGTCCCAAGCCTGGATAAATGGGGAGGGTTGCGTCATGAATGGCATCCGGTGTAAAACTTCGCCAAAACATTTCATGCAGACACCAAGAAACATTTTTATACCAGATCGGTCGAGGCCTGGGTTAACAATGACTGCCACCAGTACTGTTAGCCTACATGGTGCTGGTGGAAATTGGGCTACTGTTGGCCGAAGGAGGAGAAGAGGCGGAAGACATGGCCGAAGGCAGGAAAAGAGGAGAAAGGCTAGGACTGTGGGAGTGAGGGTCGGAACTTTGAATGTTGGCAGTATGACTGATATAGGGAGAGAGCTAGCTGATATGATGGACAGAAGGAAGGTTGGTATATTGTGTGTGCAAGAGACCAGATGGAAGGGGAGTAAGGCTAGGTGTATTGGAGGTGGGTTCAAATTGTTTTATCATGGTGTGGATGGGAGGAGAAATGGCGTAGGAGTTATTCTGAAGGAACAGTATGCTGAGAGTGTTTTGGAGGTGAAAAGAGTGTCAGATAGAGTGATGTTTATGAAGCTGGAAATTGATGGTGTAATGATGAATGTTGTTAGTACCTATGCTCCACAAGTTGGGTGTGCAATGGATGAGAAAGAAAAATTTTGGACTGAATTGGATGAAGTGGTGATGACTGTACCCAAGGGTGAGATAGTGGTGATTGGAGCAGATTTCAATGGGCATGTTGGTGAAGGGAACAGAGGGGATGAGGAAGTGATGGGTAGGTATGGTGTTAAACAATGGAATGCAGAAGGTCAGATGGTAGTGGATTTTGCGAAAAGGATGGACATGGCTGTGGTGAATACATATTTTAACAAGAGGGAGGAGCATAGGGTGACACACAAGAGTGGAGGAAGATGCACACAGGTGGATTATATCTTATGTAGGAGGGTCAGTTTGAAGGAGATTGGAGACTGTAAAGTGGTGACTGGAGAAAGTGTAGTCAGGCAGCATAGGATAGTGGTTTGTAGGATGACGTTGGTTATCAAGAACAGGAGGAGGAGTGTGAGGGCAGCACCAAGGATCAAATGGTGGAAATTGAAAAAGGGTAATTGTGAGGTGGAGTTCAGGGATGAGTTAAGGCAAGCACTGCATGGCAGTGAAGAGTTACCAAATAGCTGGGTAACTACAGCAGAGCTAGTAAGGGAGACGGCTAGAAAGGTGCTTGGTATCACATCTGGACAGAGGAAGGACAACAAGGAGACATGGTGGTGGAATGAGGAAGTACAGGAGAGTATACAGAGAAAGAGGTTGGCAAAGAAGAAGTGGGATTGTCGGAGAGATGAAGAAAGTAGACAGGAGTATAAGGAGATGAGGTGCATGGCAAAGAGAGAGGTGGTGAAGGCTAAGGATAAGGCATATGAAGAGTTGTATGAAAGGTTGGACACTAAGGAGGGAGAAAAGGACATGTACCGATTGGCTAAACAGAGGAACCGAGCTAGGAAAGATGTGCAGCAGGTAAAGGTGATAAAGGATAATGAGGGAAACATACTCACAAGCGAGGAGAGTGTGTTGAGGAGATGGAAAGAGTACTTTGAGGGGTTGATGAATGAAGAGAATGAGAGGGAGAGAAGGTTGGATGATGTAGGGATAGTGAATCATGAAGTACAATGGATTAGCAAGGAGGAAGTAAGGATAGCTATGAAGAGAATGAAGAATGGAAAGGCTGTTGGCCCAGATGACATACCTGTGGAAGCATGGAGGTGTTTAGGTGAAATGGCAGTGGAGTTTTTAACCAGATTGTTTAATGAAATCTTGGAAAGTGAGAGGATGCCTGAGGAATGGAGAAAAAGTGTTTTGGTACCAATTTTTAAGAATAAGGGTGATGTGCAGAGCTGTAGTAACTACAGAGGGATTAAATTGATCAGTCACAGCATGAAGTTATGGGAAAGAGTAGTGGAAGCAAGGTTAAGAAGGGACGTGATGATTAGTGATCAGCAGTATGGTTTCATGCCAGGAAAGTGCACTACAAATGCGATCTTTGCTCTGAGAGTGTTGATGGAGAAGTACAGAGAATGTTGGAAGGAGTTGCATTGTGTTTTTGTAGACTTAGAGAAAGCATATGACAGGGTGCCTAGAGAGGAGTTGTGGTATTGTATGAGGAAGTCAGGAGTGTCAGAAAAGTATGTAAGAGTGGTACAGGATATGTACGAGGGTAGTGTGACAGCGGTGAGATCTGCGGTGGGAATGACGGATGCATTTAAGGTGGAGATGGGGTTACATCAAGGATCAGCTCTGAGCCCTTTCTTATTTGCAATGGTGATGGACAGGTTGACAGATGAGTTCAGACAGGAGTCCCCGTGGACTATGATGTTTGCAGATGACATTGTGATCTGAAGTGAGAGTAGGGAATAGGTGGAGGAGACCCTTGAGAGATGGAGATATGCTCTAGAGAGAAGAGGAATGAAGGTCAGCAGGACTAAGACAGAATATATGTGTGTGAATGAGAGGGAGGATAGAGGAATGGTGAGGATGCAAGGAGTAGAAGTGGCAAAGGTGGATGAGTTTAAATACTTGGGGTCAATAGTTCAGAGTAACAGTGAGTGTGGAAGAGAGGAGAAGAACTGAGTACAGGCAGGATGGAGTGGGTGGAGAAGAGTGTCAGGAGTGATTTGTGACAGACGAGTACCTGTAAGAGTGAAAGGGAAGGTCTACAAGAGGGTAGTGAGACCAGCTATGTTATATGGGTTGGAGACAGTGGCATTGACAAAAGGCAGGAGTTTGAGCTGGATGTGGCAGAATTAAAGATGTTAAGATTGCACTGGGTGTGACGAGGGTGGACAGGATTAGGAATAAGTATATTAGAGGGTCAGCCCAGGTTGGAAGGTTTGGAGACAAAGCCAGAGAGGCATGATTACGTTGGTTTGGACATGTGCTGAGGAGGGATGCTGAGTATATTGGGAAAAAGATGCTAAGGATGAAGCTACCAGGTAACAGGAAAAGAGGAAGGCCTAAGATAAGGTTTATGGATGTGGTGAGAGAGGAAATGCAGGTGGTTGGTGTGACAGAGCAAGATGCAGAGGACAGGAAGAAATGGAAACAGGTGATCTGCTGTGGCAACCCCTAATGGGAACAGCCGAAAGAAGATGATGATGATGATGATGATGATGAAAGAAATCTGTTTGTTCAGTTCCTTAGACAGAGTAGGACATTATTTCATAACTTATGTCAACATGTGGTCACTGCAGTGAAATTTGTTCTGTTGTCCTCTAAGCTAGACTGTATCACTGAAATGAGATGTCGGTTGTATTCTGATAAAATTAAGAAAAGAAGGTGTTTAAAATGGGATGGCTTCAGGTTTTAAAAGTCTGAATAAGAAGGACTTCAACTGAAAGTCAGCATGTTCTTGTAATGGGAGCTACTCGGTTTTGATAGGATGCAGCCAAGGTGTTCCCTCTGTGGAGCAATGGAGATGAATCCACACCTGGCTGTTGGATATCTGAAGGGAATCAAGTTTATTTTTTGAACCCCCTCCCATTTCAATGGCAGTAAATACTCTCAAGGGAATGGAAGAGTCAGATATTCCATATCAGAAGAGAAGCTTAGTGATTGTGGCTTTTGTGTGTTTCACGTGCTGTGAGAAGTACTCAGACTAATATAGCCAAACTCTTAGATATCTGAAAACATGGATGCTTTGAAGGTTAGTGATTAAGTTTCTTGGAACATTTTACTGTTCAATTTGTTTACAAAGATCATGGGGCTTTTTTTGACTTTTGTTGAGAAATAGTTTGATAACAGACAGTTGGGTTTGGATAGTAACAGTGGAAGGTGAGGATTAGTAAACGATCACAGCATCAGTGTACAAGATTATTCTGTTTGTAGAAATCATAGGGGCCTTCTAGGTCAAAAGACAAGAAGAGGGGAGAGAGGTTCTGACTTTTACAGATCTATAGAGAAGGGATTTGAAAAACCTATCCATGGCACTAGGACTGAGTCCAGCTATGGTAAGCGCTGCAGCCAGCAGACCATGGTCACTAGAATCACAGGGTTTGCTGAGGGCAATAGATAAATAAAGTCTCACTGAGATTTTCTTGTCAGCATGAATAAGAATGTCATCTGTGAGGGTCCAGAGGCCAGTCATGGTACTTTTTCCTGCATAAAAACTATACTGGCATCTCCACAAGATCTGATTGATATATATATATATATATATATATATATATATATATATATATATATATATATATATATATATATATATATATATATATATATATATATATATATATATATATATATATTAATGTAAGAGCAAAGTGGTGCTGCGGTAGCATTGTCGCCTCACAGCAAGACGTTATCCCATTCGATTCTCAGCTAGAGCGTCTTCTGTGTGGAGGCATGCGTGAATGGGCGTACCTTCATTGAAGGTTGTGCATCAGGGCTGGTAACTCGGCACGAAAAAATCCACTACCAAACATTAGCGGACCGGAATTCCGCTGTGGTGACCCCTAATCGGGATAAGCCGAAAGACACAACAACATTAATGTAAGAGCAAGTTTTGCAAAAGACAAGAAGAATAGAGGTGAGTTTCAAGTCAGTTGGTGATTGTATGTGGAAACTTTTGTCATGGAAAAGCTTCTGTCACCCATCTAGATATATTGGAAAATTCTAGTTACGTAATATTTTATTTATTTAACATTTGTTTATTGGGAAAGTCCAACTGGGACAGAGCCCATTTTCAGTGAAGACCCAGGGAGGAATGCTGCAGATGCATGTCTTTGGAATGTAGGAAGAAACTGGTGCACCTAAAGGGAACCTACGTGAAAGCGGGGAGGGCATGTAGAATCTGTACAGAAGGCAAACTGAGAATCAAACCGCAGGACCTCTTGCTGTGAGGCAACAATGCTAACTACTGCATCACTGTGTCGCCCAAACTGAACTTTACAGCCCAGCACTTGCTCCAAGCTCTTAGTAGGCACTAATAAATGCTAACACAACACCTCCCCCTTTACTATACAATAGTACAAGGCTCCCTAGTTCGTCCCTACCGGACAATCAGTAAAACAGTTCAGCTACCCATACAGGCATGTCCAAACGGCAGTTTCAGCTATACCCTCCAGGCCAGCTGGTGAATCTGGGAATTTTGAGGCAATGTTACAATTGCCTCATGTACACGGACAACCCTCTCCTCCTTCCAACAAACACAAATGTATGTGAGAAATGCAACTATACAGCCAAACTGGAGGCTAAGCTCTCTCAACCCATGACTGGAACAGCCAGACAAGAGGAGAAGGGAAGCACTTGCACCACACTTCCAGTCTCACATAAAACAGTCACACATGCGCCAGCAAACAACACACATAAAAACACAAAAACATACTCGGAGACTCTAAATAAAAATCTGCCTAAGCAGCAGAGACCTCCAAAGCAGACATCCAAGCAACCTTCACCCTCAAACAACAACCATGTATCACATACTTCACAAAGTCAGTGTGCCACACAACCACAGCCCTTAAGGCACAACAACACACCCAATACACTAGTAATAGGTGACTCTATTGTCAGGCACACTGATGTCCCACTCACTAGACTGAACAAGGAGAAGGTTATTGTAAGCTGCCTGTCGGGTGCCAGGATCCGCCACATAACACAAGCACTCAGGTCACTCCAAAACAAGTACAAATATGACTCTGTCATTGTACATGGTGTGAACGACCTGAGACGTACCCCCCTGGACTACATGAAAAGAGACATAGAGGAGCTCTCTGATCATGTAGCCCAGGCTGGTATGACCCTGACCCTGAGTAGCATCTTGCCCTCACCAAGAATGATGCCACAGTACAAAGAAAAAATGATCAGTTTTAACAATTGGCTAAGCTATTGATGTTATTCAAAGGGGATCCAGTGTCTGTCAGCCTGGGACGGCATGCTCGACAAGCCACGCTGCTTCATCAGAGATGGCTTGCACCTGTCACTCCTAGGCTTTCGAATACTGGCCAAGGCTCTTGCCACCCCCATAGTGCCTTTTTTAGGCAAGGCTCAAAAGACAAATCCACCTCCATAAACAACACAAGAAACCAGAAACTGAGGGTAATGCTTCTGAATGCCAGAAGTCTAAACCTCAAAATGCACGCACTCGAGGCACTCCTTAACATGGAGCGAATCGATATCTCTGCAGTAACAGAAACCTGGTTCAAAGCTCCAGATAGCACCCCAGCACTACCAGGCTACAACTCATACCATACCTTTTGGCCTCAAAACCCAGACTGAAATACAAAAGGAGGGGTGTGTCCATTTTCATACAGGATGCACACGCCTCCAGGTTAGTAGCACAGCACGAGGCCTCAGAGACCATCCATGTGCAACTATCAGTGGGCAAAGCTGCTTTTCAGATCATAACCTGCTATAGATCCCCTACCTTATCTCAGGACCCCTACTCAGCATTCCTGAGAACATTGGAAAATACAAAGGTCCTACCTAACACCATGATATTGGGAGATTTCAACTGCCCAAACATTGACTGGGATAACTACTTGAGTACAAACTCCTTTGCCCAACACTTCCTAGAATTTATAAACTCAAACGCCCTGGAACAGCTGGTCACCACACCCACACGAGGTGACAACATACTGGACCTGATCATCACCAACATGGGGGATCAGTGCTCCACACCAGAGGTAAACCCCTCATGGGTAATATCAGATCATAAACTAATCACACTGGACATCCACATCCCGACCCCACCCCAAGTCAAGGAAACCACTGTAAAAACTTTTCAAAAAACAACTTCGCACTTCTCTAGACCGAGGTAGAAAGTTTCATAGCCCCCTTGCTAAAGGATAATGCTGCCCAAACTGCAGAATCCTTTACAAGTGCATTCTATGAGCATCTACAGGGATGCATGGATCGAGCCATCCCAAGTAAAACCAAAGCTCACTCTTCCAAAAAAAGGAAACCGGTCTGGTGGTCCCCGGCCATAAATAAGCTTTACAACAGAAGGAGGAAACTACTACATGATAGAGCTAAATCCCAAAAAGGAAAGGCATCACTGATCAATATTAGCAAGAAACTACGATCCTCATAAAATCATCCAAGGCTAGTTTTGAAAGGAAAAATTGCCAAGCACTCTAAAGATAACCACAAAGCCTTCTTTAGCTATGTCAGAAATCTAGGTGGTAACTCTCAGATATGCTCTGAGCTAGTGCCAAATGGCAAAAAATACACTGAACCAACTGACATTGCCAACATCCTGGCTGACAAGTTCAGTGTAAACTTTACCCCCCTCACCACCAAAAGGGCCCGTGTCCATCCCAGAAGAATGCAGAGCCCCAGATATCACGGACACGCAGGTAAAAACAGTCCTCTCCAAATCTAAGAACACAGCATCAATGGGACCGGATGGTGTCCCAGGCTACGTCTTACACGAACTCCAAAAGGAACTAAACCCTCACCTAAATTCACTGTTCAGACTCAGCCTTACCACAGGCTATGTACCCAAAGAATGGCATACAGCAACAGTCATCCCGCTCCACAAAGGTGGTGCCACAAAAGAACCCGGGAACTATTGTCATCATTTAACTCATAAACAGAGACATTGGGAACCTCCAGACACTAGACCCTACCCAATTCTGCTTTGTTAAAGGCAGATCCTGCCTCTTAAATCTAGTTGACTTCTTTGAAACAGTTACCAAGGCCATAGATGAAGGAAAGGTAGTCCACACAGCCTACCTGGACCTCGCTAAGGCCTTCGACACCATTCCACACTCTGGCATCATAGATAAGCTCACCAGCTTGAACATTAACTCCTATGTCATGAGATGGGTGGCAAACTCGCTCATGGATAGAACACACATGGTCAGAGTCGCGGGTGCCATGTCTGACTCTAAACCAGTTACAAGTGGCGTCCCACTGGGCTCGGTCCTGGGACCCCTCCTGTTTGGTATATACTTCTCTGAGGTACAGGCAAGCACGGGAGGACTATGGCTGACCAAGTTCACAGATGACTGCAAACTGGGGGCCATAATCAACTCACAGGCTGACACAGACATCCTCCAGAAGGGTCTCACAGAGAAAGATACCTAGTGTCAAAACCATGGCCTCAAGTTGAATGCCAAAAAATGCATAGACATGCCCTTTGGGAAAAACAAAGTGCCCACAAATTATCACATAGGTGGCAATCCACTAAGTATGGAAGATGTAATTAGGGACCTGGGGACCCAGGTAGATAGCAACCTCTCCTTAGATAATCACACTGCCAAAGTGGTTAGAAATTCCTTCTATGTAGCTCACCTAATCAGGAAAGGGCTCACCTCTAGATCAAGAGAGGTCATTGTGCACCTCTACTCATCACTCATTAGGCCCATAATAGAGTACAATGCCCCATTTGGAATGTACCTTACTCGACACCTGCAACAGCAAGAAAGACCACAAAAGTACCTCACCAAGAGGATCATGGGTCTCAAAGAGATGCCCTGTGCAGCTTGTCTAAAAAAACTCCAGCTTTATTCGGTTGCTTACCGCCTGCTCAGAGGTGATCTCTGCCTGACGTATAAGGCCATGTCCAACCCGGAATTAATGGACATGCTCCACCTCAAGAAAACCAAATCTCTTAGAGCCACATCCTCCAGTGAACTAAACCTCAGCACAACAATAAGCAGGACATGCTGGATGGATAGATTCCTGTCTCAGAGACTCACCTCGCTCTGGAATAGAATCCCAATTTATGTTAGGCAGAGCCCCTCGCTGACTCTCTTCAAGAGAAATCTTGATGAGTGGATGGGAAATCATAGGTTTACCCCTGGGATCACTTCAGTGGCCCTGCTAGACAGAGGCCCAGGAAACTAATTTAAAGGGGAGGTGAAAGCCAATACATTCTGACTAGGCTTATAAATGCCCTTGGGCAGATAGCCTAGTACCTACCTATGAACCTATGACCCTATGGATATAGAGAGAAAGAGAAAGAGAGAGATGTGCTATTTACAAAACTTTAGAAACCATGGGAGAAGACCATTTTCCCATGTGCACCCTGAATGCAGGCTTCATTTCCCTCCCTACCCTCTGGGAGAGGTGACTGGATCATGTCCTTTCATTCCTGTTCCTACCTGCCAGTCTCTTGCAAGACTATGGCTGCTAATTGAAACGTGACTGCCTAAAATGTAGTCAGGGCTCCCTCCTTAATGTCACAGAACCAGGCCCAATGGCTTATTAAAGGCATCTCCTATCAGTCAAAGGAGGGCATCATTCCCCTCTTATCTTTCCACGTCAGGCTGATGCTGATATTAAAATACAATGTGCCCTGTTTTAATGTACCTGTCCAAATACCATATCTAACCTGAAAGAATTCCAGTGGTTTCTCAAACAAAAAATCTTGGGTAGAGCATCTAAAAGATCTGTCAGTCTTCTCCATCTCCTACAGACTCTTAAACAGTGATCCACAAAGCAGTGAATGGGCCATCCTGCGTGATCTACTGCTGCAGTCTATATTGTAACGTAAGTATATCCTGTTGGCATGACAGATAGCATGAAGAAGTATCTGTATTCATTGAATTGAGATGAAAGTGCTTACTATATTTAACAAATATTTATTGCTTTTACCAGTTTCAGGCTGCTGTTCTCCTTATTCCTGATGAGTGGTACTGTTTTTTTTTTAATTTTTACTATTTCCAGTTCAAGAAATTTGCCTTTTTATTGTTGGTTATGACAAATATTTAATCCAAGTAATCTCCAATCTCTGGAACAAATTCCAGGTTTCTGTAAAGCAAATCTAGCTTAGATGAATTAAATGTGAAATCAAACATTAACTCCATGGCTAATCCTCCTGTTCCTTATGGATGGGTTCAGCTTGTTAGGTGCGCCAGTAAAACTGCAATATATAGACTCTATTAGGCCTAACTAGATTAATGCCTAGTGGCAACAGGAATCTCTTTTATTTTTACAGTCCTACCAGGATTGGTATCTAGGTTTTGGCAGAGATGTCAATGCTTTGGTCATTTTTTTGTTTTGAGTATAGAAATTAGGGAAGTCTTGATATCAATGGAAAGGAGTACTGGTGACCAGTCTTTCTCTGGGAATCAGATATAAAGGTAGTAACTCTAGGTGATTGTTTTGTCTGGGGGGAGCTCAGAAATAGTGGGTGTAAAGGGGTGGAGGAAATCTTTTTAAACATGGTGGCAGTTAGCTGGATTCTTAAGCAATAGTTATTATTTTTAAGCAGGAACTAATCGACCATTTCACTCAGCCCATGTCAGCTAATGATCCCATAGGTTAATTTCTATTGTGACCTACCAAACTGTTATTAAAACCTTCTCAAGGTAATAACATTTCTGTAGTATTCAGTGACCTAGAGAACTGACTTTATAAGGAAACTTATTTTTCTAGAAAAGCAAGATGGCGAAAATATGAAAGGGAAGGTGTAATTTGTAGAATGTTATTCAGAGTAAGTGATGTTGGAGACAACTTATTTGGTGTGTGGTAATGCTGGAAAAGAATTCTCCTACCACAGTTATGATCAGGAAATGTTTATGGAGAAATGAGAGCTTTTCCCTCCACTCATTCCCCTATCTGAATGTTAAAGAAAGAGCGGTATGCAGTAATCAAAGATAGCAGCTCTTGAGCAGAATCCTTGACCCATGACTCCATTTTGACTATTATGTCTGGTGAATGAGTGGAAAGCCAGGAATTGAGTTGCTTTAACTTATTTGGTTGGCTACCAACATTCATTAGGCAGAATTTAACCATGTATTTATTTATTTATTTATTTATTGCTAGTAATTGTTGATTTGTCAATTGTGGGCAGATGGAAGGGAATACGTTTGGCTTAAGGTCAATATCACCACTGAAGAAGAGAAGGAACATAACAGAAGAATTGGTTTATGTAGCTTTGTAGGATCAGTCTTGAAGGAGGGTTGTAACTGGAAAATCAGTTTTACCTAAATGGCTTACAGCTGAGAATGTGTGTTTAGTGGATACTTTGGGAAACCATCAACTTTGGTGGCAGGAGTGACAGATGCAGGAGATGTATTATTGTAGAGGGTCAAGGTGCATCTGTCAATTATGGCGGTGGCTGACAAATCCGAGTCTGTGAAGATGCTGTAAAACTAAACGGAAAAATGGAGCAAAAGAGGCTGAGAAAAAAGGGGAATCAAAATATATTTTTCTAAAGAAGCATAAAGACAAGTTTTAGATGTGGAAATATGTACATGTTAATGGTAACTATCAACAGGCAATAAACTGTACCAAAAGGTATTACTTTACATTCTACTAGCATTGTCTGAAAATATTTATTTTCTACACACAACTTATTTTCACAGGCAGTATTTAATATGTAACTGTTTAATCTGTGGTCTGTTATGGCCTGCTTTTGATGCAAGTTTAAATCTTAATTGGCAAATATGGTAAGGTATGGATAGATATCATGAATGACTGACCAACTATTTTATTTTATTTATTTATTTATCCTTTGTTGGACAGGTTAGTCTTACTAGGCTAGTAGCCTCTTTTCACGGATGACTGAGTGAGTCATACAGACTAATATTATATGCAGCATAAAGGGAGCACTTCTAGTCATCCTCATAATACTAAAAATACATGTAATGATGTTATAGTCATCTCACATATCTATACAACTATCAGAAAATTGATTGCAGAAACAAAACTAAAAAAACAGCTGGAGGGGTGACATTATCAGAATGTCAGCCAGATTTAAGACAGCAATATGTGTTTCAAAGGTGTTAAAAAGTGTTTAGTCTTCATCCACCACACATCATATCACTGTAGCACATACTCAGTATATATCATATCTACAAGAGGTTAAAGAGGCTATAGTACAGTTGGAAACAAACACAAGGAAAAAGTGCAAAGCCTATCATTCGTTTTTGCTTAAAGGCTCCAGTTCTGACATTTTCTTCTCTGGAAAGCCACTTAAATTATCTGTATTCTTGCATTAATGCAATAACAACATTAAATTCTGTTAGCATTATTAAAAAGGGAATGATGCAATGAAAGCATAAAATGAAAGGATGCAAACAGTATAAATTAATTATTCCATCAGTTTCTGTAGCAGTGTGTAGAATTATGACAATATTTAGTGGCCTCTTTACCATTTGAAACATTCTTCTCATCATTGTAGCTGACAAGAATGATGCCTTAGCAAGTAAAGGTTTCTCTGGCTTGTGGTTGTTTATTTTTTCATGGTGTTTTGATGTTTCACTGCTGTTGATGGTGACCTCATTTGCATATGATGATGCATTTTGGTGTGAACATATACACCTATAGTCACTTCTGAGGTGAGCAATAGTCATTTTAATTTGCAAGTCAGTGTTGAAACAATTTACTTGATCAGGTGTCAAACCAGAACCACCACAATTTCAATTTGTGCCAAGCTATGAGAATACCTCAGTCTTACATGTGAAAAAGTATAAAAGTATACTTCATTTTTATCTGTGCCTGTCTCAGGACTGTACAGATACACAGATAAAGGATTAATTGATTGACTGAATGACTGATTGATTGATTGATTCTTTATCTGGGTTCGCCAGCTGGTCCAAGGATTCTTTCTGTTCATGACGAGACAAAATGGCAGCAACAAATTATATGCAAATAGTGAATACATAAACTCATAACAGTTTCATTAACTGACACACACACTCTGATAGCACTCCAATATGCAGATTATATAGAAACCAGACACTAAATAAATCTAGGTCCATGTGAGCTTTAGTTTCACCAGACAAAGTGTAGTTAAAGAACCGAATGCCCATGCTCTGAATAAACAAGCCCAGTGTTTAGCCAAAAAATATACATTGATTCAACATGACTACACTGTGCTTATAGAACCAAAAGAGAATTGAAAACAAATAATTCATACCTTCTAAGCGCTTTTGTCCAAGCTTACAACTCTAAAATCAGTTCTGTTTTTGCATTCAGTGTCAAATCCATTAAACCAGTCACTATTCAGATAGTTAAATGTGAAACTAACATATTGCATGTTATAAATAATAGAAAACATGCAAAAACAAATAAAGCCCTATCAATGAATACAGTAGCAACATGTTAAAGTTTATACGGCCTTCTTTTCACAGCGGATGAAAACACAGTCCCACACAAGTATGGAAAGGTGCAAAAGCCAAAATACTAGCTAAACCAAACAACAAAACAGACAGCACCACCAATCAGCTTCCAAATTGGTATTTTATAGTTCATATTAAAATAAATACATACTGCATACCGGTTTCGGTTGTAAGCCTTCATCAGTGCATGATGCATGGTGCTGGCTGTTTTGTTGTTTGGTTTAGCTTCTTTTCACAACACTATTAAAGAAATATTGTCATTAAAATCAGGTGGATCAGAGGCACTTACCCAAAGTTGCCAAAGAAGTTATTTAAATTTCAACATAGTTTTGTAATCATAACCCCACCTCTTGAGGGAGACTCTTAATCTTTTCCAGATTAAAAAATTAAAACAAAATAAAATGTTTACACTCCAAAGAGTGCCACACTAAAGTGTTTTGGTACTTTTCCATTAAACCCCTACTACGTCTTCACGCTGCTGTGTTTCGGCACTATTTTATCATTCATGCAGGACTGACAAATGTGATGTGAAAAGCATAATTTTCATTAGGTAAGGTTAACTTTTCTTTTTTATTTCATTTGGCAGGCAGACAGTACTGCAGAGATGAATGTCGTATGAGGTACTGCATGATCTCACAGTGGAGAATGACTCCTTTCATTGGCATGTCAGGGTTGACTGACTAAACCAGAGAGTGTGAGCATTGGCAAGACTGATATTTTTTTATTGGTATTGTACTGCAATGCAACTCTGAAGACTTTTTCAGAGCACCTCGCGTAGCTGAGAAATACAGCTGCAATGCGCGGTGTTGTTTATAAAGTTTGCAGTTGTTAATTTCACAGCATTACACATCAATCCTGAGAATACATGGTAAACATCACCTGTTCCAGGCATATCCAGTACTATGAATCCTTTCACCTTCCCTCCTAATGGTATTCCCCTACATTAACCTTCTTCTACAGTGAGATGGGATTCTCTTGTTAAGTATTATACTGAAAAGGTAACTAGCTTCTGTCTGAAAGCATGCATATAAAAAAATAAAAACTGTCACAACTGGTAGGGGTTTATCGGTGGACTGCAGCTACTTCTGCAATGACCAAACAGTCCTGTACACCTAACATGTCAATAGACACTTGTCAGTCAGTTATACAAAAGTAGTTGTCAGCCACAAACTTGTCTCTGGTACTAAAATACCAGCGAAATACAGCAGCGTGAATTGTTAGGGGTTTAACGGAAAAGTACCAGTATTTTTAACATCCTTCTTTTAACATTGTAGAGATTTTGGTATATTTAATTCTGAAGAGGTTGTTTTGTCTTCCCTACATAATAATAACTGTATTATCACCAGCATGCCAAATAAACAACCCCACTTGTCATACAACTAAACCTAGCAATCATCCTCCAAGCTTTCAATTTAGGAATAATTACCCCACACCCCTAGTATTGTAAAGGGAGATTGATTACAACACCCACATTTCATAGAGTGTAAAGAGCTATGGTCTTAATTGATATTTCTGGGCACTGCTAAAAAAAGATTTTAATATTATGTTGTCTTCTAAAAATATATTTTGGAACACCACCCAAAATGTCACCTGGTATACCCATGAGTCTAAAAATTCCCCACTGTTTATTTTTAATCCCATAAATCAAATTAGAATCAAAAGAAAATACAGTAGTACAAGATTTTTCAGACACAGTGTCAGACTCTAGGGAGGCTATAATTCCAAACTGAATTATTGGACAATTCTTAGAAACACACTCAATAAACACTTTTACAAAGGTGTCCTAAATTAGTTTAGTAGGATAACCACAAAGGTTTATTAAAGTTATATAAAAGAGGAAAGGGAATCACTCCCCGGGATTCATGAAGCTTGCACCAGGCGCAGGCGTAGCGTAGGCGGTATAATGCCAAACATGGCCGCCAAGCAATTCAGGTACGATCCAATTCCACGTGCACTACCGGCGTACGCCAGATCTGCGCAGCCCTCGGTTTAGGTATGCTAATCACCCCATGCACAGTGCCACACCATGCAAATGAAGGTACATAGCGATTCATGAAGTGGTGCAGGCATAGCGTAAGCCTACAGATATGTAAACCAAAAAACACGGTTTACGTTTTTCCAAACAGAACATCAGAGCTATGAAAGTGGACCAGACTCATGTATTACAAAGTTAACATATGCCAATGGCTAAATATACAGCCAATGGCATAAGAAAAGATGAACAACACCTAAAAAACAACATTTAATGTCATAACCACAGTAAAGCAAAGTACAACCGCAGGGTATGTGTGCGCAAATGGGAACACAAAGAAAATATATACAAATGTCATAAAATTGCAATGTAATACAAATCATGATTTCACCATAATACTCAATGGTATGCATGGTACACCACAACCAAGCTGCAAGGGCTGCTAAGGGTCTGTGACAGTGTTCAGCATGGTAACTAGGAATTAGTAGTCAATGCCATGCAAATGAGGCAGGTAACAGTGAATCACAAACGTCCCGCCGGACTAAGGATGTACCATACGGCACAGCGCTACAACACCGAGGAGTGGCTTAGAGGTATACATGACATCAGCAGTGGGGTGTGCCACCGTAGCTGTAAGCACATTGGAGCAATGCAAATCCAGCCTGGCCATTGCTAAGCAAAGCCGCAGGACAGGGGTGGGGAGGTAGGTATAGCATCGTTTAGCTGAGAGCACATATGGTGCCCGAAAGGGCATGTGTATGGGGAGGAAAATGTGCCCGAAACCCGGTAAGTAGACGCATGCGCCGTGCACCATAGCTCAAACAGGAAGGTCAGGGGAAGAAAATAAGGAAATGTCGCAGTAGGGTAATTGGAGTACAACTGAGCAATTAACACCTATTAACTCACAGAGGGCAATCGACGGCAGCTGAAAAAAGTCTGCTCGCAGAAACCTGCAAAACAGGATAGGGGAGGTGTCAGATTGCAAAGAAAAGAGAACTGTCATAGCAGAGCAAAGCAAACCTGCAGTAGACCGGCCCTATAACACATTACGCAAGATAAGCCAGGTGTAGGAAAGTACAAATGAAAGCAGGCTGCTGGATGCATGCCAGAAAATGGGAGGTGAAACATAACGAAATGTAAAGGGAAGGGCAACCAAATGAATTCAACACCAAAGGCACCACAATAGTAGTTCCTGTTGTAAAACACATAAGATACCCTGTAGCTACAATCGTACATACACACCATATGACATCATCGGTGTTCACAGCACAATAGTATAAAGCATGAAAGCACCCCACACACACCTGTATATTCCCAAACACTGCACCATAAGTGTAAACATACGGGGAACTTTTACAATGTACATGTTGGGAGCTGCCATAGCTGTGATTCATCACCATGTGTTAGAGACTGACGGTGTTGTGGAGGATGATGCTGACAATTACCACAGGCCCTGGAGGAGGAGAAGAGTGTTCAGACCAAGGGTAACCTACCAGGGGCTACATGATCTGGAGATAGTAGAGCATTACAGGGTGGACAGGGACATCTTACAGCAAATAGTTGAGCTGTGCTGGCCATGCCTGAGATCCAGAAACAACAGAGGGGAACCCATCCCAGTGGATACGAAGGTATGTGTAAGCTTGCGAATACTAGCCACAGGTACCTTTCAAAGGCCAACTGGAGATATAATGGGGTTCTCACAGGCATGAGCATCCAGGGTACTACACCAGTTCCTGGATGCCATGTTACCACATGCCAATGAGCATATATACTTCCCCCGAACTCAGGAGGAGTTGGCCAACAATATGTGTCTCTTCCACCATGTGGCACACTACCCAGTGGTACTGGGTGCGATAGACTGTACGCACATACATATCAAGTCACCACCTGGTGAGCATGGTAGGCGCTACATAAACTGCAAGGGATACCACTCCATCCACTGCCAGGTCGTGTGCAATGCCCAGGGCATTATCATGGATGTGTGTGCTGGCAGCCCTGGAAGCTACCATGACTCCCACATCTGGCATGCCTCACAGTTGTATCAGGTATTTGTCAGGGGGGACATCCCACATGGCCACCTTGTGGGGGATGCTGGCTATGCACTGGAGCCGTGGATGATGACTCCCATCAGAAATGCACACACACCCATGCAAGAACACCATAATGAGGCACACGCACAAACCAGAATCATCATAGAGCGTGTGTTTGAGATGCTGAAATCACGGTTCCATTGCTTGGAAATATCTGGTGGAGCCTTGCAGTACTCTCCAGGCACGTGTGCCCACATCCTCATAGTATGTGCCATGCTACATAATATGATCCTGCGGAAACAGCTGCAGCAGGGACAAAATGGTGAAGGCCATCACAGCCCACCGCAATTGCCAAGCCCATCACAGGCACAGAGGGATACAGACCACGAACACCCTGTGCCAGCCCCAGTTGGCAGACAGAGGCATGCCCAATATGCCTATGCCTTGGCAAAGAGGGAACGTATAGCACATACTCTGACAGTGTAGGCCCCTACGGACTGACACACCTCTCCACGTGCACACACAGTAAAATGGATGGCACACACACACGACCACCTGTAAATTGTAATGTATAGGTGGCCTACTGTGTGAATCCTACATAGGCAGCCCTCAACCATTGTACACACAACAGCTATTGGAACAAGGAATGTCAAAACCTGAACAGTACATGCACCTATCAGCATATGTTGGTACTGTGTGTATAGGTTCCTAGGTACATCGGTAGGTACACGCCCGATTGTCAGAGGTCATTCATCAATCGAGGCAAACAGTGTCTGCTGTTGCCACCACATCGAGTAACCAACTGTCACTCAGTGGAGCAGAGCCAATTGTGGGATCCATGTGTGTAATCACTGTTCCCTACACACTCTGCATGGATTCCCTGGTGCGTTAATGAGGGGCTCCATATAATGTAATCATGGATGTAGTGGCAAAGCGTGGGATGTACCCATGACAGGTATCTGTCACCCCAGCATGCTCCACCTATGGTTGTATGAAGGTGTAGCACATTATAGTGTGTGGCTCACTGTGACATACATACCCAATGCTGGAGCACATCCATTGAACATCACTTGGACATACCATTAATAGGTCTCATCCATATGTAAACTAACTGAGTTACCCATTTGATCGCAGTATGGAGTAACAGCCGAAGTACAGTCCACATACAAAATGCCATAACACGTGTACAAATCCCAGATGTCCAAGTGGTAAATACAGTGACTGTCGTGCATGTTCCCGGTCCCACGTCCTGCAAGGGATGTAATGTAATCCCGAAGGCACGAATAATGCATGTTGGATGCAGGTCATCAGATCATGTTTAGCAGATGTTAGTGGGAATATGCGTTGCCCAGTGCTGGTAAGCGTAGTTTAAATATGACTATACGGATATGCGCGAAACAGGGCTAAGCTTCTCTGAATATCGCACAGATCACGGTCATTGATATCCAGAACAGGTGAAACCAGCATTATTCACCCCTGTACTAATAGTGCCTGCTCTGAAGGGTAAAATGACCACTTCCAGGAGTAGAACACGCAATCATGTACACAATCACCTAACACTAAGCTACCCAAGATGTTCCAACGGCAAGTGTATAATGTGACAGGTTCAAACATAAACGTGCGGAGTCCAGGTAACAGTATACACTGACATGTACACAATGAAAGGTGTATTTTGCCTGTCACTCTCTCTGTCATATATATATATATATATATATATATATAATAGAGATAGAAAGGGTGATAGAGAAATATATGTTGATATATACGGATTCACCTATATCTGGAAATATGTAGATAGGCCAATGACATGTACACAACCATGGAGGTACAAATAAATAGGATACTGCCAACTATGGAATGTGTCACATACCGACACGCATAATCGCGAGGGTGAAAGACCGAAAGAACACAGTACCGGAACACTAGAACCGCGTGTAATATTATCACGATATTAAGGGACATTTAGTTATCGCTGCTGGTGTTGCGGTCCACATAGGTACTGTGTTCAACTGTGTTTGTGATTGCCGTAGTCTGTGTATGTGTGTATTTCGGTGGGACTGTAATGTGTGTGTGTGTGGTTGCATCGTGTGTCTGTTAGTGCTAACTCGGAGGTAGATCATTACGGTAGGTGTGGTAATAGCTGGCTGTAGGCATACGGTTACCATCTGTCCCACTTTAAGAGGGACAGCCCCTCCCTGGGCAGTTGTGTCCTGACAAAAAATATTAAAAAGGGCAAATGTCTGAGATTGTAGGACATAATTATGTCCCATATATTATGTAATAGTTGCATTAAATAGTTATGCCTGTATCTAAAAAAACGTAAATGTTACATGAAACATGATAAGTAGCTAAAGTGCTACAAGAATAAGTATGTATTCAGGATAAAAGTATGTGCTATCCTGTATACTGACCGTGGGTATGTGTCGGCCTGTAAACACCAATGTGTGTCCTGCAAATGTCCCACTATGGCCATTTGAAAAGGTGGCAACCCATGCCAAAGAGGTTCAGTCACCAACACAACTGCAATGAGTACAAATATCTGTGACAGAAATACACGGGACAGCTGTCATTTAGTAACATTCCTTTACATATCGCTGTATTTCCGGAGGTATGGAAGTATCAACCTCACCTGCATACTATATAGAAAACAATTAACAATGGCCCAATGTAAAAGCCCGTAACAACCATAGTTTCAGTCTACTAACTGATAGGTCTTCAATTAGGGAAGGAGCCCACACACATATATGGAATAACTAGAAATGCAGTCCCCACAAATCTGTATATGCTATGTACACCCACCTACATCTCCCACACATGAAACAATAGCAATACAGACTGTAATAACATCACAAACATCCACTCACTCAATTACAAATACCTTGTGAGAGACACATTTGTAAAGGCGCCATGTGAAATCGTAGCTGTTGTATAATGGAACAGACGGCGATGTTACAGGTTTTGTTTGCGATAGTCCCTTATCAGACGGTTGAGATGACAGGTACACTCACATGTAGAACCACATACTCTAGCCGTCACACACAATCCTCGGGGGGCATGAATCCAAAATATCCATATCTCTACAAATAGCAGTTGCAATTCCACACAACAAAACACATACAGGCCGTCTCCCCGAAGGTAGGGCAAAAGGGCAATGCCTAAGTGGAGAATTCAATTATACCCCACTGTTGCCACGTAATTGGCGAATGGAGTAGCTGCACAGCTGATGTGCATGTAATAATTTACTCAGGAACACCAATTGGTGGCAGGAAACCACATGTTACAGGTATCGACGTATATAAGGATGACTTGCCAGACATTCAAACTGTATGCTCATACCATAGAACCATTTAAACAGTAAAGGTGTAAGAGAGATATTTACGAAAGTTCGGAATGCTAACAAGGTATGTAGAACATTCAGTATGTTAGTGTATGTATAGCCTGTGCATAAAGTGGGAAAAGGCATTATGTAGTGATGTCTTGCTGAGCATAGTAACGCTTGTAGAAAATGTGTGTCCTGCTGTGGGCTACAAGATAAACATCATAGACACCACAAGGGATGCTACATGAGGGCTTTAAACAGAACAATTCCACACCACCCGCTGTCAGTGGTAGGGTATGTCCAAAAAGTACGTGCCATAGCAGGGGATAGTATATGTTGATATACTGTCACAGTAGGTATGTGTATGGGCATATAACGACAATAACATGCCTAAGATGGTCCTGCTGTGCAAGTATGCTTTGCATTATGGGATAATATGTAAAATATGTGTAATGTACAGTATTGTAGGTAGATATGTCAGATATTCTACACAGCATAACAGTTATATCATGCAACCAAAAGGTATCGTCTATTGGCATGTACAATACACAATAACAGGATACATATGGCTTGTAGTCACGGGACACTGTAAGAGCATGATAGCTAATCGAATTGGAAGAGCTACTCAATTAACCATGCACAAAGGACATGTAATAGCTTCACAGGTTCATAGTGAGGTACTATACTGTCTGGCAAGTCTATGTGTAAGCCCAACTACAGTGTTTACACCGGCGGCACCTCTCTAGGGTAGTGTCCTGTCTGTGCACAGCAGAGCCATGTGTTACCTGTACCTCTGCACAGTACAGCCACTGCAGTGATCCCTGGTGTAAATGTGTGTCTCACATCCACCAAGTGAGGTATCTCATAAACAGTGCTACTGAGTGTCCCTGCATGATTTGCATAGGAATCATGTTCCAAAGCATGGTGAGTGTCTGGTTTGGGAATGTAACCCTCAAGAACATCCCACTCATCATTGCGTTTGTGCACATATCCATGAGCATGTTGTTCTCAGTGGCTTTTGCTTATGTCGCTTATGTGGAGTATATCCATG